>NC_056751.1:176420593-176495593 GCF_019279795.1 Protopterus annectens
CTGTGTCAGCATACATGTGTGTGTTGTATGAATGTCTAATGTGTGTGTAATGATGCCTGTACCATGTCTGCAATCACATGTGTGTTGCAGGGTTTGCGTGTGTACCTAGCAACATGTATACTCTGTTACAGCAGTATGCCAGCTATATTAACAACTGTTCACATATGTTAGGTAGTGGTATGGCACCAACGACTAGGGTGGGTTACTGGTTATACTGTAACTGTACTTCAAATTCATTGCAATGGATGACATATTTCTTCATGCATTAGCTTGATATGTACCCACGTGACGAGGCTGTGCATTGGATCCCAAACAGTGTGCCGAGTACTGGTGTATACTGGTTTGTTATATGGAGTGTGGCAGGCACTGTCAGCCAGTTGTGGGCTGAGCACTGATATGTGGTATTGAATGTGTGTATCCTCTGACAGATTAACAGATGCTATATATGGCAGTTAACTGATATCTGTACTGTATAATGTTAAGTGTGCCACATGACATGCTCACACATATCGTTTACTTGTCTTCCAGGCTTATGACTCATTAAAGGAATCCCTCCTACACAGCCGCAGAGGAACAGAAAATCCACCACAGCCTGGTTCAGCACTATACCCTGCTGTTTTCCAGGGCCAGTCAGCACCAGCATGAGCATACTGCACTGTGGCAAGATCTTGTTCTTCGGGTAAATGACATAGGCATGCATAACTGGACATATGAGAAGGTATGCCATCACTGCAGTGATTTAATTAGACATGTCCGGTGGCATGCATCTGATATTCATAGACAACAGCTTGCCACAGGTGGTGGGGTGGCCATACACCCCCCCCCCTCACCAGAGTGGAGGAACTGCTCCTAAGTGTGGTGGCTCCTGGCCTACAGCAGCAACAACATCCCACATGTGTCATCATGGAGGCCGGAGCCACCCAGCATGGTGACATGGAGCGTGCATGTAACATGCCCTAGCTGTAGACTACTGTTACCTGTATTGTTAGATTATGCATATGTGAGATGTGTACTGTGTTTAGCAGTTGTGCTGCCTATTGTGTGCAATACTGATATTTTGAATAGTATCCATACACCTATGCCTGTTGTTCTACTGTAGTTTAGCACACTCACAGTAGCAATGCCACAGTTGTGGCCACTGACAAACTGTGTCATATTCTTGTAGGTCCCTCTGGTGTGATAGCAGGACAGACAATACATGCTGGTGAGTGTGTTAACACTTTAAAATTGGTATTGAAATGTGCATGTCATAGGTGAGGTGTAGGCCATGTACACATAACACACCTACGCATAAGGTATGCTGTGCATGTTTGCTGTGAGATGTTAAACATCTCAGCAAAGTCAGAAGCTGCCTCAATCACATGCAATGCACAGAGCACCAGACACAAATGTGGCAACACTGTACTGCACATTGGATAGGCATAGTTGACACACATGTACACAACATAACACATTTGTCATACTCAGTACACCTCAACATGCTACACATAGTGTATTTGGACACCAGCTGCCAGGTCACACTTCAGTATCCCACATGTCATCCACACACCACACATAATATACCTGAGGGGTAGGGGCCTAGCATGGGGTTGTGCAACACTCTTCAACACATAACACAGTCATGTTAGGCAATGATCCCTATTGGGCACCTCACACACCCTTGTGCAATGTGGCTGTGTAAGTGTGAACTTAGCCACGGCACAGCGGTTCAGGTACAGCATGCTAGGTGGTGGTCTAGCACACTTTAGTGGCCTTGAGTGACTACATGATGCATGATGATGATGGCTAATGGTACTACACCCCATACAGTTACAGTGACCACAGTACTACACATAGCTGTGACTGCTTTGCACCTCCATGTTGTGTGTGCACACATATGCACCTATACACATTATGCATAGCATGTTGTGTGTGTGCAAACATATGCAACTATACACGATATGCATAGCAGTCACATTCTGTACAAAGTGACACATATTTGTCCTGGAATGATATTGGGTATATAGGTCACATGACACACATTGGGTATGTATGATGTTGAATGTTGCAGTCATGTACCATGCAATGTCATGGCTGGCACTGGCATATCTGGAATATGACCCACACTTACCATAACCACTGTACAATGGTCATGTCCAGGATTGGTTTTCCATCACGAATACATGCACCACTCATCCCGTGTGTGTACATAGCATGCATGTGCTACACCTGTGTCCACAATTATCTGCTACAGACACAGACACTGCATTCAGACATGGAAATCCATGTGACACACAGATAACACATGCAGCCATGTATAAACTAAATGTTTTACCAGCCAAAATACCCCAGAGGTGTATAATATAAAATTCTTTGCTAATTGTTCCTCTGACTGGGTCATTTACTTGGCCAAGTGCAATTGTTCTGTATTTTATGTGGGTCAAACTTCAAGACCATTGAAACTACGTATATCTGAGCATCTCAGTGATATCAGGAATAAGAGGGAAACAAATGCCTTATACAAACATTCTTTAAATCATCATAATGCATGTTTCAGTTTCATCATTATTGATACAATTTTGAGATCCAGAAACAATAAATTAGGCTGGCATGATTTATTGAATTCAATGGAGAAAAAATGGTTTATTAAACTTGGTGGGCTCTTTAAGCCTGGTCTCAATGAACATTTATAATGAATCACATGATTCAAGGAATTTATTATAAATAGGTTCTTTTTTGTATTCAATTCAAACACTGAAGAAGGCTCTGTAAAGTAACTGCCGAAACCGGTCTGTTGTACAGAACCTAATACTTTTATTAAAGTATTTTCCATCAATTCTATGTGCCTTGTTTGCTGGTCCATTTTTGCTTTGTGTACTTTCCCTTTAGGACCCTGCAGCTACCATACTCACAGAGGCTGCTTCATTTTCTGGTAGTATACACAACCTCAACAGCATGACTATAAGCAAGCATCGGATGATGTCCTGACAAATGACACACAGTCGTAGGGAACTCAGTAACAGTTGGATCCTTCTGGTGCTCCACTATAACACTAACCAATGGTAATGACCACCACCCATTCCTGTGACCACACCTGTTTGGCATATAGCCCCCTTAGGTACATGCAAACACACTAGGGATGTGTCCAGCCAACTCTGGGAATGCATGCATTGGCCTACAATCCATTCCCTGGATGGGACGCATATCCTACACAAGGGTATCATACAGACAGATACCTGTCATCTGATACATGCTGTATAGCAGTAAGCCGACTATGGCATAGTCATCCACATGTACTATACTTACTATCCCATCAGTACCACATAGGTGGTAGCCCTCAACATGTATGTTGGGTACCAATGTGTACATACAGCCTCATATTATGTCATGTGTCCCTTGGTATCCACATATCCATAGGTATTGTGGAGTCCCAAGGTGTATCACATGAGACATTAGAGGCCTGGATGCATATCCACAAGGCAGTTGTACACCTATAAAGACTGTCCATTATTGGCAGTCGTTGTTGTGTATGAACATGTCTGACATATACCCCAGGCATATACCCTCACTCACACTATTCTTAAGTAACTGTCATGGGTGTGTGTGGCACAGATGACCTTGGCCACAGATCACGACAGTGGATGGCCCTGTCACATGAATACATATGTGACCTACGATCTGAGAAGCAGCGGCACAACCTGTTAATGGCAACAAATGCATTCATATAGTATGCAGGCTTCACACCTATGTACTGATTGAGGGGACATGTACACATATATATTTGCCACACAGATACCTGATTTGTGCAATGCAATTACTGTTGTAATCATAATATGTCATACCATAGTAAAAGCAAAACTCATGCTGCATTGATCAACAGTGACATACACACTGTCAGCATTTGCAGAAATCAAACCTCTACTTAACTACGTTATGATACTAGTGAGAAACACATTAGCATGGTGCGCTATTTGCTTAATTGAGTGGTTTTTCTTCTCCTGCTTTATTTATAGGGTGGTGACAATATCAGTCTTTCCAAAGAGGAATGTACATCTTTTAGTGTGTTTTCCCAGTCTCCAAAAAGGCACTTCTTTCAAAGACAATTGTACACGCACACAGCATTTGCAGGATTCAAACCCCTACATAACAATGTCCTGATATTAGTGAGAGACGCATTAGCACAGCACGCTATTTGCTTTAGTGGGTGGTTTTGCTTCTCCTGCTGTATTCATAGGGTGGTGACATCATCAGTCTTTCCGAAGAGGAATGTACATATTTTAGTGTGTTTTCCCAGTCTCCAAAAAGGGAATTCCTTTCAAAGACAATTGCACACATACACCCCCCCCCGACATATACAGTCAGCGTTTGAAGGATTCAAACCCCGACCTAGGTTATGATTCTGGGGAGAAACGCATTAGCATGGCATACTATTTGCTTTATTGGATGGCTTTCCTTTTCCTGCTGTATTCACAGGGTGGTGACATCATCAGTCTTTCCAAAGAGGAATGTACATCTTTTAGTGTGTTTTCCCAGTCTCCAAAAAGGGCACTCCTTTCAAAAACAATTGCATATACCCCCCCCCAACACAGTCAGCATTTGCAAGATTCAAACCCCTACCTAACTGTGTCATAATACTAGTGAAAGACACATTAGCACGGCACTCTATTTGCTTTACTGGGTGGCTTCCCTTCTCCTGCTGTATTCATAGGGTGGTGACATTATCAGTCTTTTCAAAGAGGAATGTACTTCTTTTAGTGTGTTTTCCCAGTCTCCAAAATGGGCACTCCTTTCAAAGACAATTGCATCCCTATACACAACCCCCCCACACAGGCAGCATTTGCAGGATTCAAACCCCTACCTAACGATGTTATGACATGAGAAAGAAACACATTAGCATGACACACTATTTGTTTTACTGCATGATTTCCCTTCTCCTGCTGTATTTCTAGGATGGTAACATCATCAGACTGGCCATGGTAATGTGTGTACACTTTGTTTTATGCCATTCCAGGAATGGTCCATGTGGGTTATCAGGTGTCAACAGCTTGAACAGGAACTCATAATCCTTACCTTGTGTGATCTATCTGTGGACACATTGACATTCCTTCATATGTCAACACATATTTATGCACAGCTTGTTGGTTTTGTGGGTACTACATGTGTCTGGGATGTTGATAAAGGGCTATTCAAAGTGTATGTGAGACATGTGTAGCTGTGTTCAGTGATGCATGTCCGGGGTGGCTGCCTTGCAAACAGTCTAGCATGTTTGGGAACCATGATCAGCACATGAACATACCACAGTTAGTAAGGTTGTGTCTATGTCAACTTCCAATATCTCGGTTTATGACTTCAACCATGATGGACTCCATGGCCTTGCAGATCAGACTTCATAGGCGTACTGGACTATACTTCCCATGGTGTGTTGTGCACCAACACTTGTGTGGAGTGCCATATGTTGCTGTAACACATTCAATGGTTCCACATCCTGTGTAGGGGGGGAGGCTCAGCTGACTGTTCAGGTGCAGGATCTGTTTCTTCTGTAGTTTATGCATGACACATATTGGGAATCAATGTAGTTCACTTGATGCCATGCATTTGGCATTGGGGGTAGCTGTTCATCCATTCTACATGTGATATCTCCTGGTATGATGATATGGACTATCGTCAGTGGGAGGTGGGTATGTATATATGGGCCTGTCTGTCAGGATGTCGGCATTGTCAGTCAGGTACAGTTGGCCCTGACTCATGACATATATGTGTGTACATTGCTATATATGACATAGCTGTCGGAGGGGTCATGATTCAGTCTGGACTCCTTCTCAGCTACTCTTTACAGAATACCAACGAACCTGAGCACTAATCCCTGTTATACTCTTTTACACACTTAACACTGGACTGATCCTTTGTGATCTGGCTACAGAGTATGTCATCATGATATCCCGGCATGTCCAGGGGTCAGCTTCATGTGCACTCTCCAGTCCAGCTGGTGAATATTGTGATGTAGACACAATCTCACATCTGCCTCATGTACACAGACAACACTCTCCTCCTCCCGACAAACTCAGATATATGTGTGAGATGCACCTATAGAGACATACAGGGTACTAAACTCTCTCGACCCATGACTGGCACAGTCTATCAGGTGGTGAAGGTAACCACACACACCACATATCAGTCTCACATATCCTCTGGTGACAGCACTCAAACCACATTATCACACATACACATACTTGGATGCTGTAAATGAACTTTGCCTAAGCAGCAGAGACCTCCACAGCAGGCATACACACAACTGCTATCCCACTACAATATCCACATCTCACATAGTTCACAATGTCAGTGTGCCACACAGTCACTGCCCTTCGGGCTACACAACACACCTAATACACTTGTGATAGGCGACATTTATTGTCAGACACACTGACGTACCACTCACCAGCCCATACAAGGGAATAGTCCCTTTGTGCTGTCTGTCGGGTGCCAGGATCTGCCACATAACACATGCAGTCAGGTCACTCCAAAGCAAGTACAGGACTGGCACCATCATTGTCCATGCTGGTGCGTAAAACCTCAGACGTTACTCCCTGGACCACATGACATGGTACATGGAGGAAGACTGTGATCATGTAGCCCAGGCCAGTATGACCCTGACCTTGTCTAGCATCTTACATCCACCAAGTATGATGTCACAGTATACAGACAAACATATCACGTTTAACAGTTGGCTAACTAATTGGTGTCATTCATAGGGGATACAGTGTATGTCAGCCTGTGGTAACATGCTCGACATGTCACGTAGCTTCACTATGGACAGCTTGCACCTGTCACCCTTGGACCTTCGAATGCTGGCTAAGGCTCTTGCTACCACCATAGTGCATTTGTTGAGCAGGGCTCAAAAGACAAACCCACCTCCATAGACATTACAGGTTAAATGACACTAAGGGTAATGCTGCTCAACACCAGATGTGTTACCCTCATATTGCGGCCACTCAGGACTCTCCTCAGTATGGAGGATAGCGATATCTGTGCACTAACAGATGCTTAGTTCAGGCTCACATATGCACACCAGCACTACCAGGTTATGTTTCATACCATGCTTTCTGACCACAGGACTTGGAACAGACAACACAACTAGGGGGAGTATCCATATACATCACAGATACACACACCTCCGGGTTAGTAGCACTGCACTAAGCATCACAGACCATACATATACAACTAACATTGTGCAAACCTGCCTTTCAGTTTGTTGCCTGCTACAGACCACCCTCCCATACTCAGGAACCACACTCGGCTTTCCTGGGAACAGTGGAGAATATGAAGGTCTCCAAAAACACCATTATATTGGGTGACTTCAGATACACAAATATTGACTGGGGATATTACTCAAGCCCCAACACCCTCACCCTACAGTCGCTACAATTTGTAAATTCATATGCTATGGCACAACCAGTCACCACAGCCACAAGGGGGAATACATATTGGATCGGCTCATCACCAACATGGGGAATCTATGTTCCACACCAGCGATATACCCCTCATTGGTAAGGTCAGAACATACATATATCTCACTGGACATTCATATACACTCCACAAACCCATCCTGGGTATCTTGGTAAACTTCTCATGAGCCAACGTCTCACTTCACCAAAGCAAGGTGGTATCCTTCAGAGACCCTGAGACAATGGCAAATATGGCTCCGACTGCTCAATCCTTTACATACACATTCTATGGACACCTAGTGGACTGCATGGATTGTTCTATCCCAAATAACAACAGGACTGACTCCTCCAATGGCAGGGGACCTGTCTGGTAGACCCCAGCCATTAATAAGCTGTACAATGTCAGGAGGAAGCTACTACATGATAGAGCACAATCACAGATGGGGAAAGCATCTGTGATCTGTACTAGCAGACAGCTACGATCACTCATGTACTTATCTAAGGGCTGCTTCTCACGGACAATTGCACCAGACACGTAGGACTATCACAAGGTCTTCTTCAGTTATGTCAGGAACCTGGGTGGACACTCACTGATATGCTGTGAGTTACTGCATACTGACTAAACTTACCCTGAACCCACTGGCATAACCAACATCCTGGCAAACAGGTTTAGTGCAGATGTCTCCCCCCATCCCCCCTAGGGAGCAATTATCCATCCCAACTGAGTGTAACCTTCCTGACATCACACAGTAACAGGTGAGTGCTGCCCTCCCCAAAGCATACATTACAGCATCAAATGGACCAGATGGTGTCCCGGCCTACATCTTACACAAGCTTCACGACAGATGTAACCCTCACATTACATCACTGTGCAATATCGGAGTTACTACAGGATATTTACCCACAGAATAGCGTACAGTGACAGTGGTCCCACTCCACAGAGTTGGTGCCACAACAGACCACAGACAATATTGCCCTATAAGCCTACCTAGCCTGTTCTGCAAAGCTATGGAGCGTATTGTCATGGGACTCTTACACATAGACATCGGGAACCTACAGACACTGTGTCCTACACATTTCAGCATTGTTGTGGGCAGATCTTGCCTCTTGAACATATTTGTATTCTTTAGACTGTTAACAGGTCCATCGACATAGGGACAGTTGGTACACGCAGCCTACCTGAACCTTGCAAAACCCTTCCACACAATAACCCACTGGGCCATTATGCACAGGCTCACCAGCATCGATGTGGACACATATCTCACATGATGGATTGCTACCTGAATCAGGGATAGCACACACATGGTCAGAATTGCAGGTGCCATGTCTGACTATACACCAGTTACACGTGGCATCCCACATGGCTCGATCCTGGGACATCTCTTGTTCAGTATATATTTGTCTGACGTACAGGCTACCACAGGGGGAATATGGCTGACCTTGTTTGCACTTGACTGCAAACTGTGTGCCATAATCAACTCTCCAGCTGCCACATGCATACTCCAACAGAGTTTCACAGAGATGGATGACTGGTGCCTGAGCCATGGCCTACAGCTAAATGCCATTAGTTGCATAGTCATCCCCTTTGGGAATAACAACATGCCCACACATTACCACATAGGTAGTACTCCATTACATACCGTAGGAGTTGTTAGGTGATTGGAAACATGACTTACTTGTACTGTCACATTTGACATTCACGTTGCCAAAGTGGTTGGACAGACCTTCTATATAAGCCACCTTGTCCCATATGAGTGAGGTCATTGTGCCCCTATACTCATCACAACCATGCTTGGTTACAATGCCACCTTTGGGGTGTACCTTACTCAACACCTGCAGCAACTGTACTGGCCACAGAAGTTCCTCACCAAGCAGATGTAGGGACTCACACGGATGACCTGCACAGTCCGGATGCAGTAACTCCAGCTCTACTCAGTCACTTACCACCTACTCAGATATGATGTGTGCCTGTTGTTTACAGTAATACCCAACCCAGAATTACTGGACATGCTCCACCTCAGGATATCTGACTCCCTTGTAGCTACACAGATGTTAATAGGACATGCTGTCGGGACAGATTCTTATCCCAGGCCCTCCACTCACTCTGGATTGCGATCACAGTTTCATATAGGCAGAGCCACCCACTGACCACCTACAGGGGACATGTTGACAGCTGTATGGGTGATCGTATGTTTACCCCTGGGATAATTTCTGTGTCCCTGCTAGACAGAGGCACACTAGCCTAAACGTACATGGGCTATCTTGTGTGACCTACTATTCACTGGCACAGTGTAGTACTCTGACAGGGTTGCAAAAGCCAAACACACTCTGGCTAGGCTTGTACATGCCCTAGGGCAGATAGCCTAGTATTGACCTCTGAACCTATGCTTATGTTCAGCATGCACAATATTTATTGCTGATACTGTTTGCAGGTCTTTATCGTCTTTGCATTCCCAGTTTCTATGAACAACTTAGTTATCTGCAGAACATGTTTGATCATGACAGGGTTCCACTATATTATATATGTGTCTGTTGTCATGTAATTGTGTGCACACGGCAGATTGCTGGATAGTGGGAGGTTCCTGGGTTAACACATGCAACTGCCAGATATGTGTGGCCCACTGCTGTACTCAGACATGGCCTAAGTGTGTGAGCATGCCTAGTTCAGGCTTTCCACATTTTGTTGCCTGACATATGTCTCATTTATTCAAGTGTGTGAGCATGCCCAGTGTGACCTTTCAGTATGTTGCAATCTGAAGTCCACTACATTTGTTGATGTGTGTGAACATGACCAATATTAACATTTATACTGTGTGTGTTGGACGTCAGGTTCTGTTCTTACTGCAGGATTCACCTTTGTGTCATAACTCGACAGGGATTATGCTGTGCCTGCAGGGTTTCCATGAGATACTTTGCATAGACTTATCAACATTCCTTCATACTGGCTGACTACTGCAATACTGTCATGGTTTAGTGGTTCAGTACTTTAACTATAGTGCACATTATCCTGCGTTCGAGTCCCATCACTGCTTTATATTTTTATACTGAGCAGACCAGACTGCTTAAGGGCCAGTTAAGCAAATATGAGCATGTTGGCTTTTGTTCAGCTATGCCCTACTTAGACCAGGCTTGTCCGACATTGCTGTATATTCACCAACTTTGCTGGACATTGCCTAATATTACTCGACATTGACCACAGTTGTACTAGTTGGTGTGTGCGATTCTGTTTGCATATACTACATGGTGGTAAATGCTGTTTAGCACTGCCTTAAATTGCTAAAGACATGGCAATCATATCTCAGGTGATGCTGCCGGGCTGCCTATGTCGGATGCACATACTACACTCCCTGTACAAGTTTGAAAGCAAGTAGTGTCAACTTAGGCATCCCTTTTACTATATGTGCGAGTCAGAGAGAGGTATCATTTCCAGAGTTGCTACTGAGCCAATGTTTGTGCTATGCGTTGCCTCTTTGCCACGGCCAAAGCATACTGGGCACTCCTCCTTCTGCCTACTGGAGCAGGCTCAGGTTGTTCCTCCTCCGAGTCACGCTCTGCCTGTGATGACCTTGGCAATGGTGGGGGGCTGTTTAGCCCAGGCCTATGCTGGTCCTGCTGCAGCCGTTTTCGCAGGATCATATTATGTAGCATAGCCCATACCATGACAATTTGGGTACATGTAGTTGGTGAGTACTGCAAGGCTCCACCAGATGTGTCCAGGCACCAGAACCGTGACTTGAGCAGCCCAAACACATGCTCGATTACATTTCGTGTTTGTGCATGTGCCTCATTATGGCATTCCTGTTCAGGTGTGAGTGCGTTTCTGATGGGTGTCATTAGCCATGGCTCCAGTGCATAGCCAGCATCCCCCACTAGGTGACCATGTGGGATGTCCCCATTGGCAAATGTCTGGTACAGCTGCGTCAGATGCCAGATATGGGAATCATGGTAGCTTCCAGGGCAGCCAGCACACACATTCAGTATTATGCCCTGGGCATCACGCATGACCTGGCAGTTGATGGAGGGGAAGCCCTTGCGGTTGAAGTAGACCCTATCCCGCTCGCCAGCTGGTGGTTTGATGCGCATGTGCGTGCAGTCTATTGCACCCATTACCTCAGGGTATTCCGCTATTTGCTGGAAGAGATGCATATTGCTGGCCAATACCTCATGGGAATTGGGGAAATATACATGATCACCGACATGTGCTGATGTGGCATCCAGGAACTGGTGCAGTACCCTGGATGCTGATGCCTGTGATATCCCCATCATATCACCAGTTGGTCTCTGGAAGGTATCTGTTGCTAATATTCTTATGCCAACACATACCTTGGTTTCCACTGGGATGGGTTCTCCTCTGTTGGTTCTGTGTGTGATGCATGGCCTGCACAGCTCAACAATTTGCTGCAGGAGGTCTCCATCCACTCTGTAGCGCTCCACTATCTCCAGCTCATGGTAGGTTACCCTGGGCCTGTACACTCTTCTCCGTCTCCTCACTGTGGGTTGTCCAGCAGCATTTCCATTGTCACCACCCTCAGCATGTTGCATATGTCACCTTATAACAGCAATGGCAGCCCCTCACATTTCTTTGTCTCAATAAAGCTTTTTCAGTTTTCACTTCAATTAGCTTACTGCAGTGTCTGTTGTGAGAAACCTAATGGATTGTTGTTGGCAGAGTTTTAAGTGCTAGGCTGGGCTGGGTTAGTGTACTGCCTGTGTAATTGCCTGATTCTGATTGTTTTCACCTATTAGCTCTGCTAGTACTCCCTGGTAGCTTCCTACTATTTGTTGTGCTTCCTTTTTCCTTCATGTTTCCTCAGGGGGGGAGCACCGTGCACACAAGCACAAACATGCCCACAGCTGCTAACACGCACGCACACATGCTTACATGGACTAAACATTGCTTATTTGGGTTAACACGTGTGCACACCAGCGCAAACATGCTTTCAACTCTTTAAACAGCCTTATACATGCTTACTCTGGCTTAAACACGCGCACTCATGCTTACACGCGTGCACTCTGTCTTAATCGCGTTTACACATGCGCACACGCACGCATGCACGCTCAGCAAGAAACTTTGGTGTTATCCACGGTATACACCTTCCATTTCTTGGCTTTCCCTAGCCTACCTGTTGACACACCTCTTTCCATGATGTCTAACTGACAGCGGACACATACCACTCTGCTCCAATGAGCTTCACTTCTTTCGAACATACCCCCCTCGTGATGTCACCTATCTTCTACTCTTTTACTCCCCATATCCTACTCCTACACTCCACTGACTGTGCTCATTTGCTATGTAAACTAGTGATTCCCTATCCTAACACTCATTTACATAGGATTGCCTACTAATGCTTGGTTACATGTCTTAGACTGAGCTTCCCCCCTTAGCAACCTCTACTCGGTGGCCATGTTGTCTTCAGCCTGCCATTCCCTTGCATTGTACATTAACAATTTCTATAAAATCCACATTTGTGGGTTATAATTTTTAGTACTCTGGTTTTTAGAGTGCAGCCCATTTGTGTGGCGCTGCGCTACTCTTAAACATCGGAAATCGGCGTAAAAAAATATATTTTTTATTTTAATTTTGCATCAGGGAACATTTCCAATGACCATATATTTGGCCAGTGGCATGCTTCCTGTACTGGATGCAACCTTTATTTGGTGCTGTCATAGCTCCGTTTTGCTATTTGCAGAACGGTACTCAGTTGTCAACTGAGTACATTTCTGCAAATAACACTGCTCTTACTCGGACAGGTTCGGGTTTCCTGAATCGCAAATCTACCTCATTTGCATGCCTTTTGCCTGCAATTGAGGTGATTTGCATTTCCCAGCCCTGTCCATGTAAGAGCCATTTTAGGAGCTCTCTTACACGCCCCTACAGGCTGTTCCTGGATCGCTCATTGGACATGATGGCTGCATGGAGTCTTACTCTACTCTTAGACTCTGTGCAAGCCATCGTGAATCCGGCCCTAAGTTTTTCACTTTTTTCCTTATGCAGTGAAGTGTGTTTGTGTGATGCCAAGCATAGAACAAATGTATTTATTTATTTACATTTGGTTACTGGGTACTGTCCAACTGGTCTAGGGGGCCCATTTCCAGCAGAGACTCGGGGGAGAAATGTTCCAAGACAAGTAATAGACAACAACATAGTAATGGAAAAAGTAAACAAGTTACATACATGACAGAGGTAAATTACAATTTCTGTTTACACAGGTAATACAGGTAGGCCTTGGCATGATATAGATGATAATAATACCTTTTTTTTGGTAAAGGGGAAGAAAGTACAGGCAGGAAAAATAATACAATGTATGATTTCACATGAAAATTATAATTACAACAGAGAAAAATAAGAATGGGACATACTCAATGTTAGTGTGGAAGACAATCAGGTTAGAGGGGGTTAGCCTGGGTGGGTGCAGGAGCATAGCCACTGGTTAGTAAGGTGTTCTTTTAGGAGTAGTTTGAATTTGTGATTGTCAGGATTGTTAAGTATTTGCTGGGGCAGTAGGTTCGAGTATTTGGATATTTTATTAGAATAAAAAGTTGGCATAGTAGTTTTTGAATGTTTTACCTTTTGGACTAGTTTGTCTGATGACCTCAGAAACCTGGGTTTGGAGTTTGGTTCAACTAGGTTAGAGAGAACAGGGCAGTGATCAGGTTTGTGGATGATATTATGTGCAATGGTGAGTTGGTTGAAAGTTAGTAGGTTGGGTAGTTCAAGCCAGCTGAGTTGGCAAAGTGCAGTACAGTGGTGGGATATGTGGGGCTGATTTATGGCAAACTTGGCTATTTTATTATAGCAGCTCTCCAGGTTATTTAAGCCAGTCTTGCGCAGGTTGGTGAAGATTTGTGAGCAATAAAGAAGGGAGGAAAGCATGTAGGTTCTGGCTGTAGAAATTCTGGCATAGTTAGTTAGGAAAGGTTTGGCTCTATAGAGTGAGTCAAGTTTGATGTGAACTTTTTAAATTGCGGTTGATATATGTTTGTTGTATTTTAGACAGTTGTATATTGTTACACTAAGAAGTTTGACAGACTGGTTCAATTTTTGTAGCATTAGAGGAGTTGATGTTAAGAGAAGTTTGGTTATTTTAGTTCTATTATTACAATTTATTTATTTTACATTTATTTTTTTTATTTTACATTTGTTGACCGGGTTAGCCCAACTGAGCTGTGTAGCTCTTTTTCAGTGGTGACCCGGGGAGAAAAGCTCTACAGTAACCACATTTGTTATACAGAGATAGTATAGACATTAAAAATTGATAAAAAGATAGTTATAAAGCATCATTATTTTACAATGCATAAATACAATGTAAGTGTGGTTTTACAGAAGAAGTTATAGTGTTGACCATAAGCTTAGTTTTCTTTGGGTTGAGAATTAATTGATAGTTGATCAGGTATTTTTCTACTTCTTGGACAGATTTTTGTGATTTGCCTGTAGTTCTTGGGGTGAGGGGGCAGAGCAGATAAGAGAGGCATCATCAACATATTGAATTATAGTGGCTAGATGGGTGGATGAACTGAGTTCATTAGTAAATATGATAAAGATCAGGGGTCTGAGAATAGAGCCTTGGGGGACACCCACAGAGATTGGTAGGAGGGGGGATAGTTTGTTTTCCCATCTGGTGCACTACTGTCTGTTGGAAAGACAGCTGTGAAACCAAGTCAGGGATGTTACACTGAGGTTACAAGTTGCCAGTTTGTTAAGCAGTATTTGGTGAGATATAGTACTGAAAGTTTTAGACATATTAAGTAAGACATATAAGACAAGTTGACCATACTTTTTGAGGTGGTTTACAGTGCTGGTGAAGCTAATAAATGTAGTATTAGTACTATGCTTTAGTTGGAAGCTGTGCTGTGAGTTGGATAAGAGATTGTTTTAAGGAGATGGTCAAGTAATTGCTGATGAATACATTTTTCTAAGATTTTGGAAAGGGGGGAGAGAATAGCAATTGGACAATAGTTTATGAAATCTGTAAAGGAGCCGCCTTTGTGTAGGGGGATGACATAAGATATTTTCCAGAGGAGAGGTGCATATTGTTCAGAGATGGAGCAGTTTACTAAGGTAGATATAGGATATATAATGGATGGGATAGCTAGTTTTAGAAACTGACTAAGGAGCTAATCTGCAGCAAGAGTACAGTGCTTTAGTTTGTTTAGGAGCCTTTTTATGTAGTTGGTTTGAATGGGCTTAAATGAGAATGAAGTTAGGTTAGGATCTGTAGTGGTGGGAACTGAAAGGGGTAGGTTAGTGTTGTGGTTTATGAAGGAGGTTATGTAGTTGGTAAAGCGAGTATTACATTAAGATTCTATGCAGTTGGAGGTATTTTTGGTGGATGGAGCAGGAGTAGAGGGTTTACTTGGGTTGTGGAGATAATTGATACTTTGCCAAAATTTCTGTGAGTTATTTGAGTGCTTTTGTTGACATGTTTGGAAGTAATGTTTTTTTGCCATATTTGATTTGATTTTTGGCTAGGTTTCTCAGTTGTTGGTATGAGATTAAGTTATGTTTGTTTTTCGATCTTTGGTATTTTCACCAGGCTGTATCCCATTGTCTAAGTATTTGTTTAGTGTCGTTAGATAACCAAGTAAGTTGTTTGGTCCTGACATGGATTTTCCTAGTGGGATCAAAGTTGTCAAGTATTTGGAGGAATGTTTTGTTAAAATGTTGAACAGCAAGCTCTAACTGGAGGAGTTTTAGCAATGACCAGTCACATTGGTATAGCAGTGACCACAGTCACATTGGTGTAGCAGTGACCAGTCACATTGGTGTAGCAGTGTATTACATATAGTTGGTGAGAAGTTATTTTTGCTGTGGATGTTTTTAAATATGATGTTATTGGCTGTGTAGAGCTGTTTCCTAAGTAGGAATGTAGGGGAGTGGTCACTAAGGATGTCTGGAAGGCAGCCAGCTTGATAATTTAGGTTGGTCTTGTTTGTAAGTATCCAGTCTTGAACAGATTTTTTTAGAGTGTTTATCAATACAAGTAGGAGAGTTAATGGTTTGTGAGAAGCTATAAAGGTTAATAAAGTTGGAGGGGTTATTGGAGGAGCAGGAGAGCCAGTCTAGATTGAAATCACCAAGTACTATTGTTTCTTGATTTAAATAAGAGGAAGCCCAGGAGACTGGGTGTTCTATGATGGGAGGTTATACCCAGGGGGAAAATAGGCAGCAATGATTATTATGGTTTTGTGGCAGTTGATTTTTTGACAAGTGATTATTATTTTGCAGTTGTGGATATCGGGGGGTGGGGGTCAGGTCAGTTGGACAAGTTGGAGGGAGTCTTTAAACATGAGAGCTATCCTCCACCTTGTTTACTCCATCTGTCTTGTCTAATAATGTTATAACCTTTGGTTAAAATATCTTCGTCCTTGATATGGGGCCTTATCCATGTTTCAGGTATAAAAGCTATGTCTGGAGAGTAGAGAGTAAGGACAGCATGGAAGTCACTTATTTTGTTAGTGATGCTTCTGAGGTTGAAGTTAGTAATCAAAAGGTCAGAGTTTCTGTATTTGGGATATAAGGGGTTTTGTGGAGGACTGAGGAGGTTTTCATTTACAGAGTGTGTATTAGGAGAGGAGGGAGATTGTGAGCAGGGAGGGAAGACCTGTGTGGTGCCTGGGTTAGGATGAATGCCTGCCTGGAGTTTGATGTCAGTGAGAGAGTGGACCAGGATGGATTTGAATTTAGTTAAATGCTCATGATATTTGTAAGCAGAGTGTTGGGGGGGGGTGTCGGTATGGATGTATTTATACGTATAGACTTGGTAGTTGGTGCTATTGAAAAGGTGTACTGAGATGTGAAAGTTTGCATAAGAGTGGTGGTGATAAAGATTTGTAAGAAGTGTAGAGGAGTGATAACTAAAGATGTGGTTTATGTAGTAGGATGTGGAATGATATGTTAGAAAGAGGAGAGTGAGTAAGGGCAATGTAGTACCTATTTGAGTTATATAGGTCATGGTGAAAGTGAGGTAGTACTAGTACACTTGTACTAACAGTTGACATGCTTGAAAATAGGAGTGGAAGGAGAAGTTGTGGGGATAAGAGAAGGATGGGACTATGTTTATGAAGGGAAGATGTATGGATTAGCTAGGAGTTAATTGTACTGAGTGGAAAGTGGAATAGAGTTGTACTGAACTGGAAGAGGTAGAAGGGAGAGGATTGGTAGAATTGTGGGTTGGATGTAGGTGTGCTGACATTGGCAGCAGTTTGTTATTGGTTGATGGCTGATAGGGTGTGGTTTGGATAAAGATAAATGTAAAGAAAATGGAGGTGGGTAGGAAAAGGTGAAGGGTAGAAAAGCGGAGGGAAAATGAGCAGATCAAAGTAGAATGGAGCAGACTGAGGCAGATTCTACGAGAGGAGAAGAGAAGGAAAAAAATAATCAGTGAGAATTAACAGAAGGATTATAGGCTTTTCATTGCAGAATGTAGAAAAAGGTAAAAGATGTATCACAGTTTCTGTATTACAGTTTTGTAAGAAGAAAGGTAAAGAAAAAGACAGTACAATACAAGAAAAAACTTACACTGGTGAAGAGACTTCAGGAGCGTGACTGAGAGGGTCGTTCAGTGGTGAGAAGAAAAGGGCATGAGGAGGAAGAGGGACAGGAAGGCTTATACAAAATAAGAGAGGAGAGTAGGTTAGAAGGAGTACTGAGTGGTAAGTTGCAGAGTAGAAAGGAAAAAATAAAGAGTAGGTGGAATTGACAGAAGGTACGGCGAATGAACAAAAAGAATAAGGAGTATGGGAGTCAAAGAGCTGGAGGTTTTGAGACTCGTTGGAGTATGGCAGTGGAGAGGTGAGGCACAAAATGCAACTATGGAGGGATGTAAATTAATGATTGATGTGGCAAAAAACAATTAACATACAATAATGGACACAGAATGCTTGTAGATGTTTTGGTTTTCAGTTGAATGGAGACTGTGCTTGGTGCTTGGGTTGATGTGCTATAGTCAATAGTACTAGTGTAGGGCTGGTAAACATTAATCGACACAAGATGCTTGTAGATGTTTTGTCTTCCATTAAATGGAGACTGTCCTTGGTGCGTTGGTTGATGTGCTATAGTTGATAGCACTACTGTAGGGTCGGTAAACCTAAGACAAAACTTAAGAGTAGAGAAGCTCTAGAGGGTATACAGATAAAAGGTAAAAAGTATCGAGTAGTGAGGATCTGGGGAGGAAGAAGGTTACTAATAGCGATAAAAAAACAGAGACAAGAAAAGGCATGGATTAGTTATGAGCCGAGGAGGAAAAAAAGTAGTGTCATTGAGTAGAGAAGAATTAAGGGGGAGTGCAGCCAATATACAGATCAATTCTAGAGAATGAGGAAAGGGTGCAGTAAAAACTATAGCACAGTTCAGGTGCAGAAATAGCACAGAATACAGCAGCATAGAAATAAACAGCATTTGCCAGAAGATTACAGTGAATACCCAAAGCAGTACAGTTCAATGTAGTGTTAGCACAGTATAAAGCAACAAGTTTAAGTAGCACTCTCCAGCATAAAGACTGACCAATAAAAGCAAATAATCCAGTGAAATCAGGAGCAGTATGCAGACTTATGCTGTAGATCTTATTAAGCAGGAATATAATACTCTACAAAAAAGGTAAACTAAGGCAGAATCCATAGTTTAGATTTTAATTAGGTGTTTGATCTCATGTACAGGCAGCTTGCATTAGTGTAGATTCGGGGCATATACAGAGGTTATTAGAAATGTGCGAATTATGAGGATTAGACTATCAAATCCACAGGTGGAGTTTTAGATACACAGCACGCGTATTGTTACATTGGTGGGATTTTATTATTATTATTATTGCTTTTGTTTTGGTTGATAAATGGCATGGTAACACAAAATACTAAGGGAGAGGACTGCCTATATTAACTTAAAAAAAGGGACACCCCATTTAAAGCCAAGAGATTGTATAGCTAAAAATTCCTTGCCAAAATGGAACAAAATTAAAGCCAAACAATAAAGGGGGCAGGTACGACATTCAGGACATTACCCAAGAAGCATAAATACTCCTGTCCTTTTAATCACCCCTGTATAAATTGTATGCAGAACTACTGTGCTAAAATCATATACCACACAGTTAGACTCTGCTTAGAACAGACATACTCAGTTAAGCAAGAATACAGCAAGTAAATCTCATTTAAAAAACAAGGCATATTGTGCACAATATCACTAGAAAGCTAGTAGCATATTCCATCAATCCTTTTGATTAAAGAGTGGAACTATATTCACACAATAAATAAGAATTATGTATTACCTCCTGGATATCCGCACATCACCAGAGAAATGGGAAATGGGTTCCTGCTTTTATATGGCATGTTGCATAATTGGAGAAAGGGGAAAGGGATACAAATAGTTTCATTTTGTTTGGCCAATAATCATGCTGGAAAAATGTGTGAGGGGAGGGCAGGAAAAGCCAGATTCGATGAAAGGAGAAGAGAAGGAAAAAAAAAACAATCAGTACGAATTAACAGAAGGTTTACAGCCTTTTCACTCACAGAATGTAGTAAAAAAGTAAAAGATGCATCAGAGTTTCTGTATTTTAGTTTGTAAGAAGAAAGGTAAAGAAACACTCGGTGCAATATAAGAAAAAAAACTTACACTGGTGAAGTAAGTTCAAGAGCGTGACTGAGAGAGTCTTCAGTGATAAGAAGAAAAGGAGGAGGAAGAGGGACAGGAAGGCTAATACATAATAGGAGAGGTGAGTAGATTATAAGGAGAACTGAGTGGTAAGTTACAGAGCAGAAAGGAAAAAACAAAGTGCAGGTGGAATAGATGGAAGGTGCAGTGAATGAACAGAAAGGGTAGGGAGGAGGGCAGTTAAAGAACTGGAGGTTTTGAGACTGGTTGCGCGTTGGTTGGTAGTGGAGAGCTGATGTGCGAAATGCAATTATGGAGGTATGTAAATTAATAATGATTAATGTGGCAAAAAACATGTAACATACAATAATGGACGCAGGATATTTATAGATGTTTTGGTCTTTAGTTGACTAGAGACTGTGCTTGGAGCTTGATGTGCTATAGCTGATAACACTAGTGTAGAGCTGGTAAACCTCTCAGCTATCTGCAAATCACTAGAGAAATGGGAAATGGTTTCTAAGTTAGTTCATACATCAGAATTAGACATCTGTCAGGCATTTATTGAAGTAATTACTTTCTCTCTCACTGTTGCAGGAGGCTGAGCAACAACACCAGGTGTGTTTCAGCTACCTACAGCAGCCTAAACTAAATTTTTCTATTTCTCCCTTAGGGAGTGAAACCTGCTTGCACACTGCCAAGCATAAAGAAAATGGAAAAGATAATACAAGAGTAATATATGCTAGAGAAATTACAGAAAGTGAATGAAATGCAATGCATAGGTATACGTGGGAATTGCTGGAGCAAGAAGTGCATTCAGGTGAACAATTCTTCCTTCTCACATCTCCTTGCAACATCAGACATATACCTTGTGGTTAATGGCAAATTATGTTAAAATTGACAGACAAATGGTCAGATGTTGTTAGCAATAGTGACACCAGTTGATTTTTAAACAACAACATAATAGTATCAGAAAATGTGATTAAATATGTATACATACAATCCTTTTAAAGATATCTTACAAGTGGATTTGAACCATGGATTAAAGATACTTAATGTATAAGCTCACTGCACTTACACATTGTGCCATGGAGGAAGTTAGCTGTCAGTTATATTTTCTTCCCTGAGTACTATCCAGAGTGCTGACAGCCGTGCAATGCCACTTGGCTGCTTTGTGCATCATTGGCAGCGTAAACTAAAATTTTCACCGTTGTCCTTAAGCTGTGAAAGGGATTTCTATGCTGACAAATGGTGTGCAAATGGTAAAAGAAAATATATAAATTGTTGTAGATAAAATGCTTTGCATGTTCATGTTTGACCAAATGTATTATGTTGCAACAGGAATCCTCAAACAAGGGTTTTGGAAGCAATCAGTTCACACTATTTCCCATTACAGAAGTGTTAAGATCTGTGATGATAATTGAGTTCCAAATATACTTCCTTTTTTGCTGTTGGGCATTGGTGGTGGTGGGGGCTAACATGTATATAGTCATAAGTGAGCACTTAAAATGTAGAGATTGTTTATGTCCACATTGGTTGCATGCAGTCACAAAGAAATGTGCTCACAATCATCCTCTCTGTTCATTATATATATGCAATTATGTGTGTCTGTTTTTTGTTTGTTTCTCATACAGGGAAATGGCAGCTAAGAAGACATCTGTACCCCAAAATCCACCATATAGTGATATAGAAAATGAGGTAA
Source organism: Protopterus annectens (assembly GCF_019279795.1). Classification (NCBI taxonomy): domain Eukaryota; kingdom Metazoa; phylum Chordata; order Ceratodontiformes; family Protopteridae; genus Protopterus; species Protopterus annectens. The sequence goes on from NC_056751.1 coordinate 176,442,294, forward strand.
TAATCCAGACATTACATCCCCATGAAGCTTTTCTGTTAGGAAGAAGTAGAGGTGCCCAATCTGCCCACGACAGGATATGGCAGCAGGTGGTCAATATCCTCAATACAGTTGGAGGCCATGGAGATCCTACTCCTAGGTAGGATATAAGGCAACTGACATGATAACCTCTGCTTTCCATAGGTCTACTGCTATTGCTCAGGAACTAGTGCCTACAGGGGGTGGTCTTGCTACCAAAATACTACAAGCTGAATCTGGGGAGTTATTTTTCACTATCAGAGATCAAGATAGCTCATCAGACAGTCGCATCAGAATTCTTGATGTTAGTGCAGATGTGGATGACTGACCCAGAGTGTCACAAGAAGGCCTTCCATGTATGCAAGAAGCAAAAGTGTAATTGTTATATCTTTAAATGCACATATCTAAAATGTTTGAGAGATAGATAGACATAGCAATAATTGTCAGTCATACAGAAAGAGTGGAGTGTGCTTTGGGTTTTGGGGGAAACAGCCATCTGTTCACTAATTTGTTTTTATTAGAACCTTTTTAATCTGTACTTGTGAATGTAATTGTTCTGTTTCATTTGCATTGTGATACTTAGCAGACTTCTTTCATTTCCATCTCTCATAAAGGCACTTCTGGGTTGCAGGCTGCCAGTCCACCTGCACATGGTAAGCACATAGTTGTTTATTGTTAATCCTGTATATAAGGCAGATTCAAGTCTATATGACAGTAAAGTTTGTGTAGTTTTGACACATTATGAAGTTTAACATACTTTCATTATAAGGGAAATATGTGAAAATGTCATTCCCCATTTTTCTGATTATTGTGTTTATTCCTTGTTATCATAGATGATCGCAAGAGTGGCAATAAGGAGCTTCTACCACCTGATATCAGAGTAATGGTTGCCTCTGATGACGATGGTAGTGATAATCAGCCACAATCTGGGGGTGCATAGGATCAGTCTGACACTGAAGTTGTGACTGCCACATCCCCTGCCCATAGTTCAGAAGCAGTCGATATGACTACACACACCCAGGACACAGATATCCCTGATATAGAAGTTGAGGTTGACATATTTAATCAGGTTAGTGTGGTTACTCTGGTTGCCTCTCCTGGTAGCCATCATAAGAGTAGAGTTTGTAGGCGTGCACAGAGGAGACCTGCTGTCCACTCTCCACCTGTAGCTTGTGTGTTCTTTGGTGCCTCTAGACATATGTGTAGGGCCATAGTGGAGGCACAGGTACATTTCACCTGGGACTCAGAAGAGATAGTGTGACTACTGAATGTTATGCCTTCTGATGTAAGTGTCTCCCTGAACTGTGTGGGCAACTCCTTAGACAGGATGAATGACCCACTGGATTAAGCAGTTTCTGTGATCAAACATCTGTTGGGGAAGGTGTCAATACACATAGCCAGACAGCTGCTCCATCTTCTGGTCTTAGCAGACATGGCCATGCAAGATCCCACTCCTGCAGTGACACTGCATCCACTCTTCCATCAGTGACTGCAATGACCACACCCAGACACTGTAGACCACATGGTCATGGTTCTGGGCATAGTCCTGAAGAGAGCTTGTCCAGCAGACATAGCTGACATTCATGTAGCACCCTGACTTCTGGGCATGGCTTTGGAAGTACCAGTGCAACTCATGGCACAGGCAGTTCTCATGGTCAGGGCAATGATGCTGAACTGAGTAGTCTACCATGCATGGCTCACACTTGTCCAAGATGTCATGATGTTGTTATCACAGTGCTTGATTGTGTTCATACAGACAAACATAGAAAAATGTAATTCACTTGCCCATGCCACTTTACACAAATGCAAACTGTATAAACAGTACTGTTTATTGCTATACATTTGTTGTCACTGGCCCTGAATACTGCATACTCTGATTGTTACATGTATTTTTTACTTGCACATACTCACATTTTTGGTGTCAACCTTGCCCTCCTATCCCCCACCCTAGCTATGTGCAAATGATGATAACTGTGGTTCCCTTTACACATGTCTTTGTGATTTAGGATTGCATATAAGTCTGATGCATACAGTGGATAGCTGATGCTTGCTTATTCACAAGATTGGATTTATCAATATGTATTGCAGAGCTAAAGTTGTTGATTTTTTGTTCCTACTCATTTGTGAATGGCTTACCGCTATATTGTTGTACCACATCATATTTCAGTTAGTATTGTCATTACAGTATTGGAAGCATAAGGTACTTCAGTCTTGCTTCTTGGTATAGCTGTGCAAATGAGGGTATAATTTACCTGTTCCGTGTATTATGGACAGTGGTCAATTGAAATGGTTGATGCAAACTATTGCTACTAACATGTACCTGTATGTTGCAAAATCTTACAGAAGAGATATTTCACCTTCTACCAAAGACAAAACATTAGGGATATATGTATATATTTATCTTATTAGAAGGTTATAGTTTTATATCTTTTTTTCTTTTTCTTAGGGAGGTTCCATTATTATTACAGGTTATTATGGTGTGTGTGTGTTACTAGAGACTAAGTAAATGAGGTAGTGATGCAAGCATTTTGTTTCTTTTGTGTAGTCATACTTTGTCTTATACTTTGATTTAGTGATGTTGTTGTTGGCTCTCTGTGTGGCCTAAAGCATAGCTAAGGCATACTGTGCATCCATCTGTATGCCAGCACCATCTGCAGCTTTGGTGGTTCTCCTTCAGATTCCTCATCTGTATCTGCTGCTGATCCTGCCTGTGGTCCTTGAAACTGTGGTCCTGCTGTTACTGTCCCCCTGTTTTCCTGAGACTGTGGATGTTTTTATTGCAACACTGATGTAAGTGTTTAGATTTTGGTCACGCACTTCCTGATTTGTGCAACACTCAAACCTATAATGATACTAGAACACTGAACCAAAGTTTAAGAAAACTTCGCACATTCATGTTGAAACCAAACGCACATTGAGCAGACATCTTTATCTTGAGCATGGTTCTGATTGTGATCATGGATTGGATTTAGGATGGAGGAGGATGAGCAATGTGACCCTACCCCCCTACTATGCCTACCTTGAGGGAATGCTACCCTTAGGTGTACAGCTCAGCAGTGAAGTGAGTGAGCTGTGAGACGAGACTCTAGAGAGAGTCCTGCAACTGCCTGGTAGAGATGATCTCTATTCCCATTACAGACAGTCTGGCAGTTTATAGAGAAACCTTTTGCTACTGCTTTTCTGCCTCTTTCCTCCTTCTTCAGGGTGGGACTTTTTTTTTTTATGTTTTCATGTGCATGCCCCCAAGACTTTAGAGAAGTATGCTATCACATAAAATGATCTCGCTGTCTCCTGCAGTGCTCATTGGAAACAAATATGTTCCCTTGCATGTAGAAACATTGCAATTAAAAAAATTATCTAACATTCTAGAAGCTGATACCCTGTGACACCCCTAATATATTTCCTGTGTATCTCTGGAAAGTACCAGTAGCTAGTAAACATATTAGTACACATACTTTGTTTCCCTGGGGCCTGAGGCAGAGTTGGCCAAGGTTGCATATTTTAATCCTGTGTTTCCCTGTCCACCCTGTATCTCTCAAAAATGTCTGTTTCATGCAGGCCCTAATAAGTCACATGGGATTTAAACACCATTCTTCTTCTTGTCTGAGGTCTGGCAGCAGCAGCACCCTGATTTAAAGTGTGCTGCCCATACAGCACCATAATATCACCAGCAATATCTTGCCTGTATTCCAAAAGGTTTTGATGTACATAGAAAAGCCTACACCAAGTGCAGGCAAATGCTTTACAGCTTTCTGAACAAATCTGATATGTTAGAATGCTTATTTAGCATGTACTTCACTTGTTTATACTTTTATTAGCAAAGTCTGCCATTTCCCTTTGTTTGGGGTCTCTACACGTCACGTAGAGCCACTTAATGAATACCAGTTAGAACACTATCATGTTGGTGGCCCTGTGCAATGCCAATACAATCGCTACACTTCATGAAGCTCTTTATGAATACTGGACTCATGTCTGTGTTGCTTTTCCACTACCATTCCCAAAATCTACAGGTAATTTTATTTCAAATAACAAAGTGCAGAAGCTCTGTGATTCTACATGTAATTAACACTTTAGAAAAAAGTAGCTCACTTATTCACAAGAAAAATAGTTGTTGAAATATGCCACGTGCACATGGATTATTGTTATCCTACCTTAAAAAGAGCAGCTTAGCTGTGAATTATTCAAACTAAAAGAGATTTAGTTTACAGAATGGCAAACAAAAATATGGGAATCCTATGACTTTGATTCACTGCCTTTATAAAATCAGTAGGATGTTCATTGTCCTTGACTATTGTCCTAGTGTTGGCACAGCAAAACCAGTGTCACACTTAATGTTTTACTTTGAAAAATGATTTACGGAGTTGAAACTCCCACGTAAGCTTTAGAGCAACACCAGGTACAAGCCATCACTGAACTGATAAGTTAATGAACTGCTAATAGAGAACTGAAATGAAATTGACCATACATTTTATGTTCCTTGAAATATAATTCTTTGTAAAGTTTGGAGCCAGGAGATTCTTTATGTCAAGTCAACATATTTAGGACTTTTGTTTAATTCCATAACTCATCCAAAAACCCCTTAGACAGGAAAACTCTACTTCATTGAAACAAAAATATATGTTCTATGGGAATGGGAAGATAGACTCAATTTGCAAAGAAAACGCTTCACTCTGTCAAATGAGGCTAGGATGGAATAACATTTTATACATAAATACAATAAAATAAAACCATTTAATATCATTGCAAACAGCAAAATTTACTATAAACTTGTTTCTAAGCTTCCACAAAATTATGCATAAAGATGTGAGATTTTCCATTACTCAGACTACTACTAAGATTTTTAACAAATATTTTAAAAGATATACATTCTATTAGGTGATCACAATTCTTACTGTGCTGTATTAATTGAATAATCTCATGATCAGCAATATTTCAGGTGCCACCTAGATTTAGAAGATGTAAGACAATTCCCATTCTTAACATTTAAGAAGCATTTGTGGAAAGCCTGTCATTTTTGTAGTTAATTAAGAGAACTGTCAGTCATGCCCTCCTGCTTAATAAACTTAGTAAAGTCAGTTATAGCTTCAAAATTATGCACTAGTATAAAAGTTATGCTGCAAACAGAACATATTGGGTGCATGACAATAACTATGACTCAGAGACTGGAGCCATTAACATTCAAGCATCCAAGAAGTCAGCCTGGGCCCAGTACTATTCTCCCTATGCACAAATAATTTGACCTATAACATACTACAACTGTGCAGATGAATTATTCCCTTTACACTCCAGGGAGCATGGTCTGGTTAAGTGGCTCTCTCATGCTATACACTAACATTTCAGAATTACAGCAAACATTGCAAATCAGTTTTATGACTCTCTGCAACTAGAGTCATGAAAAACAGACAAATAATCAACCCTAACAAACCCAGTGTTATTTATTTCCCAAAATATCAAAGCTTTTCCCATTTTTTTCTAAATGACATTTCAAACCATCTGAATATCTCAATAAAATTATTGTGGCTTTAAACTTCACACATCCCTTCCATTTACCTTACATACAGATATAATTATTAGCAAACTGCTTTCTGAGTTAAAACTCTGCTATAGAGTAGGGTCTGGATTCAATAAACTCCCATGTAGGTTCCAAGAGGAGCCTGCAGAGAGTGTTTTTGCATACGCAATACTGGTCATCATGCAGCATTACACCATGCATATTAATGATGCATGGCACGCATAAGCAAGGTTTTGCAGCCTGCACCAGTGTTGCTGACTGTGAAACCTGTAGTCTGAATGTGGATCATACTTCCCAACCTTTTAGTGCAAGAAATCTGGTCAAAGACTAAATTAATGGAGGGAGAAAGGGCCACAAATAGGGAGAGATTTACTATATTGTTCTGGTAACTGTAGAAAGTAGGTAAAATAATAGGATTTGTGTTAGCATGCATTGTCTGAAGGATTGTTCTTCTTTTGGCTTTTCCCAGTTAGGGGTCGCCACAGTGGAACTCCGGTCCGCTAATGATTGGCAGTAGATTTTCACGGTGCTGAGGTGCCAGCTCAATGCACAACCTTCAATGAAGGCACACCCATTCACACATGTCTTTTGAATGCCACTCGACCACAGGGAGGACATGAAGACTCCACACAGAAGGCACTCCAGCCAAGAATAGAACTGGAGAACCTCTTGCTGTGAGGTGACAATGCTACCGCTGCACCACAGCGGCTTAAATGCATTGTCTGAAAGATAAGAAGTACAAAACTGAAATGCATGTCATTATATACTGATGTCAATCTTCAATGATTTTACAAGGAACAGCCCAAAAATATTCTGAAAAAATCTAGTCAGTCTCCCTATTTTTTTTTCTTTTTTTTTAAGGCCAGTGTTTGCACGATGCACTGCTTAGCACAAATTTGTTTGGCTCTGCTCACTTGGTTTGTGTGTCACTAAACTGTAGCAGCAGGTGTTAAGTGTAGGTGTGGAGTGCAGATGGTCCACGGTTCAAGTACAGGGTGTGCAAATTTTGTTTTACTGTTGTGAGATTGCAGATTATAGCAATGAAGTGCAGCATACACAACTGTTTCTCCTTCTGGGAATAGCTGTAAGTGTAGGAGAACTGCAGACATGGTCCATTTGACTAGCACATTTACACAAATGCCTGTAAAATAAATAATCTTGAAACTGCAGTGCTTGCAACTGTTGTGCATCACTTAACATCGCACAAACACAGTGCCCGGTATTAAGCACCCCAGTCTACTACGTTTGTGCAATGGTAAGAGATGTACAACATTTTCAAATGTTGCAAAACCAAAATGTGTGCACTCTCACTAAGCGTGAGATGTGTCATTGGTGGGAAAACATCAGGATATAAAGTGCAATTGGTAGGAAATGCTCATTCTACATTGAGCTTGAGCTATAGGAGACATGTCTGGTGTTGCTGGTGAGGGAGTGTGCTTTCAGACTTAGAAGTGGGTTGCCCAGGAGTCCAAAGTTTTTGTTGGACTCCTTATTAAGGAGTATGGGCCCTGGTTGCTGCAGTGGGACTATTCAGGCTCAAAATACAAGTCTGAAGCCTGGAATAGTATTTCCAGGGCTTTGATCAATGCTACAGGTATCCCCTGTACTGGTGAGAAATGCAGACATCACTTTGATGACCTCCAGAAAAGGTGTGATACCGTCGACCATTTGGATTAAGGGATGTAGTACAGGAGACACCCCAGAGATGTGTAAGTATCAATTTCAGTAAGTTATTGTAAGAGGTACTAATATTGTAAAAGCAGCAGTCAGCAAACTGGTAAATCCTGTGGCATTTCACCAAAAATGATAAAATCATAAAACCACAGGAAAACACGTCAGACTAGAAGAACCAACAAATTCCAAAGCATTTAATAGTAATCACTTTTAATGCTGCAAGTAAAACCTTTTGCCTAACCAGGCTTCCTCAGGCAAACAAATCTCACTCAATTGTAGCAGCAGTTAAATACTTCAAAATCACATGGTAACTTACTCACATGTTAAAATTGGTTTATCTTTAAAATGTTAACATTCGAAATGTCGAATCCGCTTCCGCTAACTCCAAACTGCGCCTGGTCAAAACCTCGAATGCTGATATTCCAAACTGCAAAATCTCACCCCAGTTTGACCCATGAAAGCACTTGTTTGAAGGTGTGGCATGGTCAGAAATGCCACTGTCTGATTTTTTTTCGAGTATATGACATTTTGGCGGTACCGGTTTTGCAGAACGTTTTGGTGTGCAGCCATTTGACTTTGTACAGTCGACATTTTAAAGGTAAACTGTTAAAATCATATGATTCAAAAGTATGATAAAATAATAATAAAATGATAAAATGCTGATAAAGTAAAAGATCACTTATCATAATCTGAAATTACATAAATTAATAAAGTGCATAGGTATTCACTCAAAATATTTTTATAGCTATACTCGTTTGTGTAGTTCCTTCAATAGAAGTTTAAGGCGGACATACATAATTAATCCAGAGGGGGACATGAGGTCTCAGTTGCAATACCCTGTAGTATTCAGACATTTCTGTATTATGAAAATTGTCCCCTCCCCACAGGTTACAGTGTAAAACACTTCATATACAAAATTGGAATGTATGATTATGCCCATTTTCTAAAATATGTTTATAAAGGGCATTGGTTAAAACACACCTATTTATTTCAGATACAGGACTGTTTCAATTTCTGATTTTTTTTACCAACTAAGCATTGCATGACACACATTTTGCCAAATAAACTAAATTCTTTATATTACAGTTACCAAATGCATCTACTGGATGTAAAAAAGTCTTATTTGTATTAATATAACTACAACCCATAAATTTTCCACATTTAAATGTGCCTTTTTTGCATGCTCTGAAAATAAGGTTGTGCTGAAGGTTGCTGTTGTGCTGGAAGTACAGAATTTAATTCAGGTACATTCTGAAGTATGGACCAGAGTTTACTTATAATATGTCTAACTTGAGAGGTATTTTTATCGAAAGTTAACATGCATCTAAGTGTGTTATGTTGTGGTTATGTCCTCTTACTATGTGATTGGTTATTAAAAAATATGGGCTTTGTTGTAGAATCAGACTGATTTATAACCTCATTACAAATAGTTCTATTCATTTCAGGGCATACCCTCTATTAAAATCAGTGACCATATTTTCTAATCGAGAAGTCATGTTATAAATAGTATTTAGTGTGGCTACTCACATCATTTAATTATGTATGATGTCATTAAAAGTAAACGTGCATGCATACTATTTTGGTGTAAATACAAGTAGCATTTTACAGGTTTTTTATACAACACTGTTTCTATGCAGCCATGACTATTCTTTAAAATGGTGACATCTAAAAAATCTATTCTTCCACTAGAGATAGTTATTTTAAACTTCAAAAATTCAGATGTCTCGGATATACAGTAAAAGAAACCATTAAACAAGCTTTCATCACCTTGCCATATCAAAAACAAGTCATCAACAAAGCACTGACAGAATGTAACATTTTCCATATATACATTCAAAGATGACAGAATAAATCTATGTTCCCAGATTTGCATTACAATATTTGTGTAGGTGTTAGCAAAGTGAAAGGAAGGCAGAAATGTGCAGAATGGATGTAGGACAGAACCATGGTTATCAATTTCTTCAAGAATAAAACATGATCATATATGCAAATTATTAACTGAATTTGGACTATTAGCTCCAGAGAGAGGGGTGACCACAACACAGTCATGTTGTATACACAATAGCACCACATCATCAAGTGTGTCATGAAGACATGTGTACAAAATGAGGGAATATGTATGGAAAAAAATGTGTTGTGAAACAGGAGCACATTTTTTTTTTGGGAGAAAGAGAGAGAGAGAGGAATGTTGGGGAAGGGATGTAGAAATGTCTGGGTGAGGTAAGTTTGAATTTGTATTACTTCTGGATTTTATAGCATAGGCTAGATTCAGCTTTGATGAATCTAGACTGTTTGGTATCATTTCAGCACTAAAAAACAATCGTCATAGATTAAGAAGCCCCACCCCACGCACCCTTGTGGTAGACGTATGCAGCCAAGGACCTATCTGAGTTGGGGATTGCTGGAATAAGGCTCAGTGTTGGCTTTCCCTTTATTTACTTTTTAAAATAGTTTAACTTCACTTGTATTTCAGTGTCGTGTTTGGGAGGGTTTGCACTCAGTTTACCGCAGCTGCTCACAGATTGCACTGCTGTTCTGTGAGCAACTCAGTTGTGCATTGTGAGCACTGACACAGTTTTCTACCCCTAAACCTGCACAGAATAGCCACTTTTTGGTCCATCTAGTCCACTGCCTACTAGTTACTAAAGTATATACCTGCCATAATGGATGGAAAGTTTCCCATCATTTCTCCAACCAGCCTGATTGACATGGGCATCCTGAGACAATATAGCAATTGCCTCATGCATACTGACAACCAGTTACTTCTAAAACAAACAAATGCAACATGTGAGAGCCGTATCTATACTATGAATTTGGAATCAATTCTCTCACATAGCAACAAACTAGATATCAAACAGGTTGTCAGCACACACAGTTCATCTCTTGCACATAATACACTCACAATACGTAAACCCAAATATGCTGAATTACTCACTGGAAGCCTACCTAAAGATCACAGACCTCCCAAGTGTAAACCTCTTCCACACACTGCAGATCCAACAGAATCCACTACACATAATAATACACACAAAAGAGTCTCATCCAATAAGCCTGTAAGGCTAACTACCACAAAAGCAAATGTCTTGGTCATAGGCGACTCCATAGTGATACACACAGATGTCCCCTCACCAGGGTGTACAAGGAGATGGTCATGGTCAGCTGCCTGTCAGGTGCCAGGATCCATCAGATCACACACACGCACTCAAGTATCTCAACAACAAGTACCGTTATATTGCTGTCATTGTCCATGTTGAAGTGAATGACTTGAGATGTACCTCACTTAACTATATAGAGAGAGACATGACTGAGCTCTCAGATTATGTGTCTCAGGCAGCTCTGCTACTAGTCCTAAACAGCATTCCACTTTCACCTAGGATGATGCTTCAATATAAACAAAACATGATTGACTTCAACAATTGGCTTAGCTTCTGGTGTCAATACATGGGGATCCAGTGTCTGTCAGCTGGGGAAGATATGATCGATAGACCACTCTGTTTTGCCAGAGATGGGCTTTACCTGTCACCGCTTGGCATTTGGTTAGTGGCAAAGGTACTTACCTTCCCATAGTGCCTTTTGTAGGCAGTGTCAGAACAACTAAATTCCCAATGTAAAACAGATCCACTAGAGACAAATTCAACGTTATGCTTCTTAATGCAAGGAGTCTAAATCAGAAACTACACCCACTGGAAGCACTCCTTACCTTGGAAGATGCCCATGTCTGTGCAGTCAGATGTTTCAAGGCAGCAGAGAGACCACTGGCCATCCAAGGCTACAATGCTTTCTATACATGCAGACCTCAAAATGAGCATGAAAGAACCAAAGGTGGAGGTGTATATACATCTTTATTAAAGACAAATACACCTCAAGACTGGTCAAACAGTACGACTTCCTAGAGCTACCCCAAGGCCAACTAACTATAGGTAAAACACCCTCCCACATCATTGTTAGCTATAAGTCCTTCACTATGAACCATAAAAACTATTCTGCCTACTTGGACCTACTTGAATCACTCACTATACAGTCAAATACCATGGCCATGTATGATTTCAACTATCCTTCCATCGATTGGGAATCATATATTAGCAACAATATGCTTTCCCTAAGGTTCCTGGACTTTGTTAATACAAATGCTCTGGAACAGATAGTTTGCACCCCCCACAAGGGATTTGAATGTCTTAGAGTCAGTACTCACCAACAAAGGGGGGGGGTCTCTGCTGTACTTCCTATGTGTTGCCTTCCCTGGTAAGGTCTGATCAGAATTCAATCTCATTCAAATTAACAGTCATACCAATTCACATTCAAGAGCAAAATGGATGAAAAATTTCCAACGCAAACTAGATCCTCCTAAGCAGTGCCATAAATAGCTGCAACCCCCTGCTACCACTATCAACAATGACTGATATACAGAGGTGTACACAAATGCCCTGTATAAACACCTATACAAATTTGTAGATATAGCTGTACCTGAACAGATGAAAACAAGGTCCTCACAAAAAAGCCGCCCTGGTGGGCATCAAGCATAAATAGGTTATACAACAAGTTAAATAAACTAATGTCTAAGACAAGAGGGAACTGACTCTGCAGAGGAAGGACACCCTCCACAGCTATGAACAGCAAATTAGATATCTTGAACAGTTGTCTAAACCCAATTACAAAGCTAAACTAGCATCCCTAGCTAAAGATAATTAGGAGGCATTCTTTGCCTATATCAGAAATCTTAAAGGCAAGGTCCAGCTTTGTGCTGAATTGGAAGAGGATGGTATTACACATGGTGACCCTGAGGACATTGCCAACCTGCTAGCAGACAGATTTGGGGCATCACCCCCTTGTCCCCACCAGACATACCCACAGTATCCCTGTCACCAGTCCTCTACCTAGTATCTCCAAAGTACAGGTCATAACCACACAGTCCATGGTCAAAAATACAACCTGTATGGGAACAGATAACATCACAGGCAGCCTACTAAATTGTCTAAAACAGGACCTAATGGAACCACTTGGCACTCTCTTCAACTACAGTCTAAGTACTGGCTTTGTCTCAGCAGAGTGGATAAAAACAACAGTAATTCTCTTGCACACAAGGGGTCAGTCAACTGACCCTGAGAACTATAGCCCCCTAAACCTAACTAGCTTTATCTGCAAGGCCATGGAAAGAATCATCATGGACTTTATCAACAAAGACATAGGTGACCTTTAATCTCTTGATCTGACCCACTTTGGCTTTGTTAAGGGTAGATCATGATTATTAAACCTGGTGGACATCTTTAAGAATGTCAGCAAAGCCTTGGATGAAGACAAAACAGTACATACAGCCTAGGCTTTTGACACAATCCCCTACTCAGACATCACTGAGAAACTTACACAGCTGGGAATTAATCCATATGTCAATAGATGGGTAGCCAACTGGCTCACCAACAGAATGCACACTGTCAAAGTTGGGGATTCCACCCCTAACAGCATAGCACTTACCACTGTTGTACCACAGGGATCTGTGCTGGGACCCTACTGTTTGGAATCTATTTCTGAGAAATGCAGGGGAAAATAGATGGCCTGTGGCTTACCATGTTCACTGATGACTGCAAACTGGGTGCAATCATGGAGTCCCCCAATGCTATTGACATACTACAAAAAGGCTTCAGACAAATGATCGGTGCCATAGCCACGGACTTAAACTAAATGCAAAATAATGCATTATCATCCCTTTCAGCAAAGGGGAAGTTCCTGCAAATTACAATAGTAACAGTACCCCATTTATCTCAAACCCTGTGGCAAGATATTTGGGAACACAGGTTGATAGCAAGCTTAAATGTGAATGCCATGTGTCCACAGTGGTAAGGAAAGCCTTCTATGTGGCACATATCATAATTAAGGGCATCACATCTGGAGCTAATGATGTTATAATTCCCCTGTACTCATCCCTCATCAGACCACTAATAGAGTACAATGCTCCTTTCTGTATGTACCTCACAAGACACCTGCAGCAGCTGGAAAGACCTCAGATGTTCCTCATCATGAACATCCAGGGCCTGAAACACATGACCTACATGGACAGACTGTAGGCCCTGTCACTCTACTCTGTATCATATAGGCTGCTGAGAGGCAACACGTGCCTGGCCTACAGAGCAGTCTGAGACACTGGCCTAGTGGAAATACTGCACATCCAGAAGTCACATGGGACAAGATTCACTCAGAGTAGGGATCTTAATCTATCCTGCGACATTAACAGAACATGCTGGAGAGACAGATAAGCCTCTTAGAGATTACCACTCCTCAACAAACTCCCAATTCACGTAAAACAGAGCTCCTCAATGAACTATTTAAGCATAACTTAGACAACTGGATGAGAGACCATAAATTTACCCTGGTGGTTTTGCCTATGTCCCTCTTGGATAACGACAGTCAGTGCTGATCACAGATTCATGCTGCAAATATAGACCATACTATTTGGTCAATAAGGAAACACGGGCATAACATGGTTATCTTAATAAAGGCCCTAGGGCCAATAGCCTAGTAACCTCCTATGAACTTATGGTGACATCTGCCTGGGCTCCAGGCCAGTGTCTGATCCTGCCCTGGTGAGATGACTACATATGCAATAATCTGATATAGCAGATGACATCAGCATGGTCTGTTGAGCCATGGTTATAACAGTGTCCCACATGCTGGTATAAAAGTCTCTCTGCAATGTTAAGTAACAGCTCATACATACACAAACCCAGCTGACTGCAGTCTGAAGAGAACCCCTACCTAAATGCACAGACTGCGGAACACAATAGTCTACGCAAGTGCCACAGCACAAGTCTGACATTTGCATTGCTGCAGGTCAACTTATAGTGTATGATATCAGCAGTGAATGTTGGAGAGAAGAAGGTGGAAGGCCTGACTGAAATGGAAGTGTAGGCAGGTGCAGGTATCAGACTACTGGCAAGCCATGCTATTGTTGAAGTTACTAGGATAGAAAATCTACTTTGAATAGAGAGACACACACATACACACACACACACACACACACACACACACACACACACACACACACACACACACACACACACACACACACACACACACACACACACACACACACACACACACACACACACACACACACACACGCACACACACAAAACAAGTTGATTGCAGTGAGAACAGAATACCTACCTCAGCGCACAGACTACAGACCACAGTAACCTATGCAAGTATCACAGTACAAGTCTGACTTTTACACTGCTGCAGATCAATTTATAGTGGATGACTTCAGCAGTGCATGTTGGAGAGAAGATGTGGGAGGCCTGCCTGAAATTAATATGTAGGCAGGTGCAAGTATAAAAATACTGTCAATTGATGGGATTGGGATGGTAACTACAGGATACACACTTGCTCTTCTAGTTAGACACACACACACACACACACACACACACACACACACACACACACACACACACACACACACACACACACACACACACACACACACTTGGGCACATGCTAACACATGCACACACATGCACATACAGACACACACACACACACACACACACACACACACACACACACACACACACACACACACACACACACACTTGACTGCAGTGAGAACAGAACCCCCACCTATTTAAGTACACATACTACAGAACTCAGTACTTTATGCAAGCACCACAACACAAGTCTGACTTTTACATGGCTGCAGGTGCACTTATAGTATATGACATCAGCAGTCCATGTGGGGAATAGCAGGTATGAGGCCTGCATAGGCACATATATTCATAGTTTTATATGAGGTCAGTAGTGTAACAGCACTAGGGTGTGTAGAAGCCTAGCTTTGTAAAAACACAAGTACCCTTATTCAGCATAGTTGGATGTTTGAGTTTAGCAGACCAAGGTTGTCAGTGACTGGCCCTGTCCATGAGGGAGCACATAACATTATATATTACACTTTATAGTGTGGTTGATATATGTGTGGGTACTGCTTGAAGGGGGAGACAACACATCTACATATTGTGACTATATGATGTATACTTAGAATGTGCCTTGAATTTGCAATGTTTCCACATGTAGCTTTATGTCATACAAAGGAAATGGAGAATAAATACCAATAAAGAAGCATCATATATACAATTTCATAGTGCAGTAAATAGCTGATTTGCACGATTGTTAAAGTGTACACACACGCAGGTTACACCTGTTTGCATGTAGGTAAGTGGTGCACAAATGCAAGCTGCACTCTAATGTCTGTCAAGCAGAATGCAACACTGGCATGCAATTTCATGCATAGACAGCTATGTGTTTTTCACAAAAGTTAAAGCCATCTTGGTCATGATAGCTGGAATACATTTACAGGACTATACTATACAGTATACGTGCAGTCATACATTTGATCATAAATGTAATAATACATAGAGTTTACTCTATCAGTAAAAGTAATACTATATGGAGTATAGTGCATTCAAAGCCAGGACTTTGCATATGGCAGTCTTATACTTACACCTGTTGCCACAAAAATGTTAAGGAGACAGTTGTCTGTGTTGCACTTCATTGCTGTAAACTGAAATGTCACAGCAGTAAAACAAAGGTTTCACACTCTGTGCTATAACCCAGTACCAGCTGCACTCCAGGACAGGTTTTTACAATGGGCAACAGTATTAATTTATTGTATCCGGTAACTATTTGTATCCATCTGCTTTGTAGATGGTCCATCATGCTTCACACAAACCAGATAAACACAGCTATTACCCACTTCCACTGTTTGCGCTATGCAGTTCATCACACAAAAAGTGCCATGAAAAATGATAAGAATAAGAAAGAAAAAATTAGTAATGGTACATATAAGCAAAATAAGTGTCTGCTGTCACATGTCAAGGTACTTTCTGTACAAATCCCCCACTATTTACTTTATTACTGCAGCAAGTTAAGATATACAAATATATGCCATATTATTAAAGAATACATTATGGGTTCAAGACTTACCTTGCAAATGCAGCAGCTGACACAATTTTATTTCAGTTCTAGAATTTCCTTGCCTCTACAACCATTGTATTGAAGGATACAGGAAAAAACAGAATGTAGGCTACATGGATGCTTTATAGCTTGTTGAATAGCTCCATCATAATGAAAATCACCTGCTTATGCTGCAATTAGCACCTATGAAAACCATCTGATGCTTTACTGAATATATTAACTTCATTGGTGCTGAACAGTGTGTGATGCCCACCTACACACTGCTGCTTGCAGTGATGCTGAAATAAGATAACTACAGCGGATCTTATTACTTTTCTCCATGCCTGTGATATCGAGCAAACAGGTCAAAAATTGGACCAAAGGTTGCAGACACTGTACTAGGGTCCAGGACCTTCTATACTATAGCCCTACACATACACATGCTGCCACAGGAATAGCTGCATGACATACATTGAGAAACCTGCCATTCATTCTTCCATTTCAGTGGTTGCACTAATCACTGCACTGTGCAAACACGGGCAAAAATTTAAAAAGAAATGTTAACTTAAAGTGGACAGAGATGATACATTTTAACAAGTAGCAAACATAGTCAGCCATAAGCCCTTAGTATTGGCTTTGACCTCTGAGAAGTAACTGCTAGAGAGGACTACCCATGGATGGAGCACCAGGGTGTACCACTGGTGACAGATCTTTTGGAGGAGGTTGAGCCGTCCACCATAATTTCCAAAGTTTTATTTGTGAGCTAACTTTCTATCCACAAAGTTTAACAAGCATTTACATTTAGCTGGATGAATTTATTAAAAATATCTGACAGCTGAATAGTATTGAATGCCTTAGCAGGATCTAGGTAAGTGGTCTGTGCTGATTTGCCCATATCTATTGCTTCAGTAAGCTTCTTAAAGAAGTCAGCCAAGTTGATAAGACAGGATCTGCCCTTAACAGAACCAAACTAGCTTGGGTCAAGAGTTTATAGTATATTATCTTACTCCATAGAAGCATCGGTTTGGCCTTGGATAGTGCCTTGAGGACTTGTTCTTGAGAGACTGGGGGAGGGACATAGATGCAGATACATGATCCGTGAATGTTGGGGGAAGAGGAAGGTGAAATGTAAGCTAAATTTATCTGGGAGTTATGTCCTTTTGGTCGGAATAGGTGTCATATTTTACTATTAGTACTGTGTCATGCTGGGCATTGTTTCTGAGGTTTCTAACACAGTTAAAAATTCTTTGTGGCTATTTTGTGTCTGGGTGGTTATTCTTGCCATATATATAAATATATATATATATCTATATATATCATATTTTAGTTCATGATCGACATTTTGACTTTGATGACTGAAATTTTTTTGAAACATGATTTCTGCAAGGTTTTGCCCCCCCCAACCCCTGAGTTGATATAGTTGATATATATAGGTTAGTGGGGCACAGGTGGGGCCCCCAGAAGGGAAGGCCCTAGCCCTCAAAACTTGTATCAAAAATAACTTTTCAGTCAAATGAACTTTCAGTCAAATGAAATGTCGATCATATGATAGGAACCCATATATATATATATATATATATATATATATATATATAGCTTTAGTTGATTTGGTTAGGGTCCTTGTTTAGTTTAGCAAGAGGTTTTTTTTGACTTCTTGAGAGTTATATTTATTTTTGTGTGCAATGATTTTTTTTTTTGTTCTTTTATTATAGAGCCTGCTTATATTAGAATTCCTCCACAGGTGGTTATTACTGAATTTGGCATTGTATTTATTTTTCAGGGACACAAATGCATCTATGCAGCTATTTACATGTATACAAAATTTGGCAGAAAAGGATTCTACATAACCAATGCCATTATCAAAGTGATGGCAGCTTTGGGACTTAGGTTTTAATAAATTAGCCTTTGCCCAGTTTTTCAAGACTGAGGTATTAGGGGATGCTTCAGGCCCATAGGTAAATATTAGGCTATAAGTCTACAGACTGTTACATGGCCCCCATCCCTACCAATGTTTTCTGAAGGAAATATTGTCCTTCAAAGAAAACATTGTTTTTTAAAACACCTTCCATAATGGTCACTAAAACTGCCACTTGGTCATTACTGAAGAGATGACTGTCATATAAAAACTCTTGAAACCATTCAATACCTACAGAATGTGGGATGATATTAAAAAGATTGACTACATCTACAGTAAGAAAGGTTGTTCTTCCATCATGTTGTAAGTTATTAAATTTACTTAAAAAGTGCCAGGAATCAACACAAATGTGTTCCTCACCCTTCAATACATCTTTGAATACAATGTCAATATATTTCCCTAAGGAATGTATTTTAGAACCATTAGCACTCAGGTCTCATGGGCAGGTTAACTCTATCCTTTTGTATCTTCAGAATTCCAAAGATACTCAGCACCCTATGGTATTTAGTAAATAAAAAATCAGTTAGATCAAGATCTATCTGTCCCTGTTCCTGCATATCTTTTCAGTATCAGATCAATTTTGGGGTAAGAAATGTTTTCAAAGTTCAAAGAAACCTTTTCATAAACTGTGCCATCAAGAAGTAAGAGATTCATTATATATTATATATTATAGTCCTGCCTAGACATTGCTACAACCCCACCCCCTTCATGACACGTATAGCTTTGTCCTTACAAAGTTTTACTAGTGAAATTCTCTCATTACAAGACAAGTTGTAAGAAACATTGTTTAACTTACTGTCAAATAAAGCCCTAAACTCAAAATCACACATATTCTTAAATAGTAATAAGCAATAAGTAGGGGGGGTTGTATAAACTCCTTTTACGTAAAACATTACTACTTTCATCCCTTAAAGAGTGATTGAACATCAGGTTGAAATTCAAATTCCTAACAAATGCTTTTAAATCCAATATAAGCTCAGCTAGACTTGAACGCCTAGTAGGACCAAAGTTAAAGCCTTTACTGAACACGTTTGCAACATCTGAGTCAAATGTCTGGGATGTAAAGTTATAAACAGTAAAATCACCTTTTTGGTTGGTTGTACAAACTGGGTACTCCTTTAAAAGTCCCACTTGGTCATTGACAATGAACACAGGAAAGTCGGTGTTTGATTCCACCTCATTTATTGCTTCCTTAAGTTGTGAATAATTCATAGTAGACACAAGAAAGTCAAAACCTAATTCCATCTCATTTGCTGCCCCCTCGTATTCTGACGTTGTTGGTTCTGATGATAACCCTGGTCCCTGTAATTCCACTGAGGCCTGTAGTTCACCTGGCATGCCTGGTTGCGTATTCTTTCTGACCTTCTTAGAAAATCCCACCCCAAAGGGGCCTGGTTCAATGGATTAGTTGCGGTAGCTCCTCCTACTGTAGAGGTTTCATTGGTAGAATCATTCTTATGGGAGTGCATAGAATAACTCAGTTGTGGATTTGAACAAGAAACACCAGAATTATAATCTCTTTAATCTCTGTCCAATTATTTCTCTCTATGAGCCTTCACCTCTCCCGTCAGTTTGTCTGTCTTTTCAAACACCCCCCTATAAACCAGAGTAGAGTGTTCAAACATTAGTTCATCATGAATAGTCTTATCCAAATCAGTCATTTCTTTATATAATGTCTCAACAGATCTCTCATTGTGTTTAATAAGAATATTGAGTAACTCTAACCCTTGCCTATCAAATAAGGCAATGAGTTCTCGATGCAAAGGTGAGTCTGCTACTGACCCAGTCAGGTATTTCCAGTGCCTAAGCCCTTTTGGCATAAGTTTACTATTAATACACTCCAAAAAATATGTGTTCTCAAGCTGTAGTTTAATGGTTTTAAACAGTTTGTCTGAAAATAAACTAAACTGCTGGTTGGTATGGAGGTCTGATATTATATACCTTAAGGAGTTTGTCACATATTTGAATGAGAACAAATGGGGCATTCAGTTTATGATTAGATTTGACATTGATCAAATCACTTTTTTGGATATATTAGTGACTAGGAATGCAGACCATACATTGACAACTGAGGTCCATCGGTAATACCCAGAATATAACTCCTTGCTCTATGCCTCCAGCTTTCATCCCCCTCATATATGCAGAAACATCCCAAAGTTAGAATTCTTATGCCTGAAGAGGATTTGTTCTGATGCTGAGACCTATCATACATATGAGTCTAATTTTGGTTAATAGGTTCAGTGACCGAGGATACAAGAAAGGGGACGTCGCTCAAGGCAGACATTGTGCTGCAAATCAAGATAGGGATACCCTACTCCAGTATAGGGACAAAAAACAAAGTCAAAAATCCAAATCAGATTGGTGACCACCTATGGGAGAAACATGGATGTCCTCATTAACAGTGTCCGCAGACATTGGAACATCCTACTGGCTGACAACAAGCTTAGTACCTTGTTAGAGGATACATGTCACTTTTCCTATAGAAGAGGGAAGAACATTGGCTCATTTTTGAACCACTATCAACAAGTGAACAGATATGACAACAGCCCTAAACAAATAACTTTGGAAGGGGGGCCCTTGCAGGGATGCTTCCCATGCGGACACTGTATCCATTGTAAGAACATGTCTAAGACAAAAGAATTTACTAGAAAAATATTGGACAGGTATTTTCTATAAAGTTTTTTGCCAGTTGCCAGTCTGAATGGATGATTTACATGACTTCTTGCAACTGTTCAGCCTTCTATGTGGGACAAACATCCAGGTATATCAAATTTAGAATATCAGAACACTTCAGTGATATCAGAACTGGTAAAGTAACAAGTGCACTTTATAAACATACACAAAAACACCCCAAAGCCACATTTAGATTTACAGTAATTGATAGGATACAGCGAAACAGTAATAACAAATCAGGATGGCATCAGGTATTAAACAATATGGAGAAAAAAATGGATCATTAAATTGGGTGCCCTGTTTCCCCCAGGTTTGAATGAATATTTTTAATGAAGGATACAATTTACACCTATGGACCTCAGGTGGTGCTACACTATACATATTTGAATATATGCTTAATTAATTTAATGCACTGAAGAAGGCTTGACAGCCGAAACTGGTTTGCTTTATTTTTAGCTTTATCTTCCAACTAATAAATTCCTTTTTGCCTGTCACTGTTTGCTGGCTCTGCAAGTTTTTTGAATGCGATTGGTTTTTGGAGCCATGCAGCTACCGTACGTGCAGGGGCCTGCTCTCCTTACTTCTTGATGGCAGTTTATGAAGAGGTTTCTTTGAACTTTGTAAACATTTCTTACCCCAAAATTGATCTGATACTGAAGGATATGCAGGACCAGGGTCAGCTAGATCTTGATCTAACTGATTTTTTATTTACTAAATACCCTAGGGTACCGAGTATCTTTGGAATTCCAAAGATACACAAGGAGAGAGGTAACCTGCCCATGAGACCAATAGTGAGTGCTAATGATTCTAAAATACATTCCTTAGGGAAATGTATTGACATTGCACTCAAAGATGTATTCAAGGGTAAGGAACACTTTTGTGTTGATTCCTGGCACTTTTTAAGTAAATTTAACAACTTACAACATGATGGAAGAGCCAACTTTCTTACTGTAGATGTGGTCAATCTTTTTAATGTCATCTCACATTCTGTAGGTATTGAATGGTTTGAAGAGTTTTTATATGACTATCATCTCTTCAGTAATGACCAAGTGGCAGTTTTAGTGACTGTTATGGAAGTTGTTTTAAAAAACAACTTTGTTTTCTTTGAAGGACAATATTTCCTTCTGAAAACAGGGGTAGGGATGGGGGCCACTTGTGCCCCCATATTCACAAACATCATTATATTAATGTGGGAAAGAAAGTTTCTTTTCACTTCTTCATATACTAATAAGTGTAATTTGTATTTGCATTATATTGATGATTTGTTTTTTCTTTGGACTGGTGACAGCAATGATGTCCAAGAATTTTTGGTTTACATCAATGGTACCACAGAGTTCCAAAATTTACTTACACACACAACTTAACATAACATTAACTATCTGTATGTGTTGATTAAAAAGGACCCAGTGAGCTCTCAATTTGTAAGTGATCTCTATAGAAAACCTATTTACTGCAACAGTCTTCTGCACTACCACAGTAACCACCCAACACATGTCAAAAAGGGCCTAGTTAAAGGCCAGTACGTAAGAATTGCAGGCATGGTTAATAAGGATGATGATTTTCAAGCACAATGTAATGTATTGAGGGAAATGTTTAGATCTAGAGAGTATCCACCTGATTTGGTGGTGAATATATACAACAAAATTTGTGGAAAGAGCACAAGGGGTAACATAATGCCTTTACTTAACAACAGTAATGTAAGTTTAGACACAAATTTAGTTAGGAACCTCACTCTTGACCCAGACAATGATGTCAAGGAGTACACTTGTTCTTTTATCACAAGATTTTCAGTAGACCACCAAAGTATATATAATATCTTAATGAAAAACTGACAAATTTTTCATGGACAAAATGGAGTATTAAAAAAGTGGGTTTAAAACTTTGCTTGGTATTTAGAAGAGGGATGACAATCTAGAACTTGCTGGAAGGTGATGTTAAAACTTTACCCCAACATGGTGCTTTAAGCACTAAAAATATGTTTTTTACGTACAATGTAACTTCATTTTTAATACTGGCAAGATTAAAATCAATCATACTACCATTACACCACATGGGAGGTTTTCCTGTAATTCACAGGGGGTAGTTTACACTGCCCTATTTACAAAATGCAGGGGTTACTATACTGGAAAAACCAAGAGGAGGTTCAGAGAAAGAATATCCAAACATGTCAGGGACCTCAGAAACCACAATTCCAATAGTGCTTTATTTAAACATGTAGAAACATATCCTACACATGACTTTAAATTCTTGGTGGTTGAAAGGGTACCCCAAGGCCCTCAGGGGTTGAGCATGGGAAGATCTACTTCAATTTAAGGAGTTATGTTGGCAAGTGAGAATTAATGTTCTTGCATATCCTGGGTTAAGTGACAGTCTTAGTTTAAGTAGTTTTCTCAAACTGCATTCCTACATGGTTTAGCAACTTTTTAATTTTTTGCTTATTTGTACTTGATTTTATTATTATTTTTCAGAAAGAATCACATTTTTGAAATGTTTTGTGACAAACAAGTTAGGTTCTCTTTTTTTTGTTTTTGTTTCTTTCTTTTAGATGAAAGTTTAAATGTTTTTGTAGTTTTTACTACGAAGTAACTTTAACTGATTCACATTTTTATTGAATGTGTTTTTTTATTAGTTGATTTAGTCAGATGATGTTCTCCAAATGCTTCCGCGATTCGCTGAATACTTAAAGGGCAAACAAATAATTGCTCTGCAAGCCAACAGAACTAAATCTACCTAAACCAAACCCACCCATGTGGGGAGCTGCACCCCTTCCTAACTAAATATACCAGCTCTGAGATCGCACTACAGTGGAGAAAAGGACAAAATTGTGTAGTTGGCCAACTACGTCCTTACCCTTTAAGTATTCAGCAAATTATGGAAGTGAATTTCGCTGAATACGTGTCAACGATGGGGTATTCAATGCAAGGGTGTTTCAATGTTGTAATATAGACCCGGGGGAGAGGCATACCTCTCAACTGTCCAGATTTTCAAAGAACGTCCAGATTTTTTCTAGATATTTTTAGTCTGTTCCTCGTAAAATCTGTGATTTTCTGGATTTTTGTGGCAAATCAGTGAAGACTAAATTTGCTAAAAAACTGCAGTCATTTGATGAAGACCTTTTACTGTAGCAACTTTCTAAGTTTACAAGAGCAGTATTTAAAATTTGTCCATATATTTTTAGTCTGTTCCTCGTAAAATCTGTGATTTTCTGGATTTTTGTGGCAAATCATTGAAGACTAAATTTGGTCATTTGATGAAGACCTTTTACTGTAGCAACTTTCTAAGTTTACAAGAGCAGTATTTAAAATTTGTACATATTTTTGGGTCTTTGCACCCCCCCCATTATTTTTGACTTTGTCCAGATTTTTCTATGCTAAGAAGTTGAGAGCTATGGGGAGAGGTGCAGGCCATCTCTGACTGCCATCTCTTTCCAGGCTGATATATATTGTACCCCATTTGAATGATACCAGACTCTAAGGCAGTTGTTGAAGTCAGTTATCTTTTGTTCATATTGTGACATCATTCTTTATGATGGTAGAATACTACGTAAGTCTAGGTTAATAGCTACCTCAGATGCATATTCTGAGAGCACTGACATACCTCTCTTCATATAGCCAGGTGCTCTGACAGCTGACAATCACAATCAGCATTGGAAGCTTCTAGAAGGCTTCCAAAGTGTACCAGTATGTACTAGGGCCACAGTGATACTCAGATTACTAATATTCCAAATTATAATTCTCAGTCAGATCTCCTACCCTTAAAGTCCACTCTAAAATTTTGTTCACAGTATCTAATGAGAATCTGCACCTTTAAAGTAAAAAAAAAATCTTTTAGCATCTTTCTAAGGCAAACATACTTAAACACATTGTGTATTATTCCTCTAACAATCTAACATAAAAAGGCATGCATGTACAACTAAATCTACACAAGCTAAATGTATATGATGGGAAGTCAAATTCATAGCAAAAGGAAAAGAAAGAAAGAGAAAGAAAACGAAAGAAAACTGGAATTCTCTTACTGGATGGTGGGTGAGACAAAGCAGAAGATGACATTTTGGAGTGCTTTATGTTAATTGACATTGGATGCTGTTCCTTTTTACAACTGCTAAGTGTAACAGCCAAACATGGCCCCACACTATTTGCACTTGTGCTGGCAAATTCATGGCAGGAGGAGAAGACAAAAGCAGGCATAACACCCTGCTTTCCAATGAGAAAATACATGACAGCCCAGCAGACATCAAAAATAATCATTTTTTTCAGGTTCAAGGTGCATGTTCAAGGTATAATAGGGCTTCTATGTATGATGACAGCTCTATCACTCAGAAAACATTGCTGCACTGGAAAAGCACATTTCTTAAAATGATATTATATATTTAGCTAATGATGGAGGGTCTGCAGTCAGCAGCTGAACATCAACCAGTGCATGCTGTAAGGTGGTTTCTAGGTAAAGCATCATACAATAATTGTTACTCTTCACCTGGTGTAGTAGTCTTTTACTTTTTTAAAGTAATCACATTTTAAATGTTTAAATAGGTGTAAATGCTGGGCACAAATGTCTCTTTACAGCAACAACCATGGAGTAGTCTGGTTAATTGACTCACTCAAAGTCACACAGTATGCAAATGGAGCTGAAATAAATTAAATCCTGTATCCTTGACTACAGGATGCAGCTCATTAATAACTGAAAGCCTTAAGAGCCTTAATCCTCAGCACTTTGATAATGTTCAGTTTATGAAACATAGCAGTCGACTTATCAGTTATTTGATTTTGCTGTGACAAAGCTTCATTAAAAAGATGTCCCTTTGCATAATAATTGTAAATTGGGATATTATACTTTATGTTAAGCTTAATATTAGTGGACCTGTATATAGGTGATGCTTATAGAATCATTCAGTGTTTGTTGCATTGTGTTTGAATGTATGTAAAGTGCATAGTCATACAAAATTGGACAAAGATTCTAAGCCTGAGGGGCAGAATATGTAGGATAAGAAACCAGACTGGGGTATTGCCTTTACTGATTCTATGGATTTATAGCACAATGAGAGGGTGGCAGTTGACTGTCAGAGAACAGTACACACATGAGTTATGGGAATGCTCTGCTTTTACCACTTCAGTGATTTACTGACTGTGATTTAAGAATTATTAATTTGTTTGGGACATTTTAATCAAAGTCAATATTTATTTCTTGGACCAATTACACATTTGAGGACCATAATTAGGATCCTTTGAATAGTAAAACTGAAAATTCATATAAGGGGAAATACATACTGAGCTTTAGAATATGATATGTTGTGTATTCCCCCTAATACCAGCCTCAGCATTCTAAGAGTCAGGATACGTAAGTAGCAATACATTAAAGGTGTAATAGTAAGTTTCTGAACTCACTGTTTTTCTTTTTCTGAATTATGTTTTAGGTTTTGGAAAGTCAGAACTTGCACAATGAGATCTCACAATTCCAATAGGGACATTCTGCAAAATCAGGATAAATTGAGAGGAATGATAAATTGTAGCACTTGATTTTTTTTTTAGGGAGTGGCACATATGCCTGTCTCTTACCAGCTCACCTTAATGTCACAGAGTTGTGCTGGAGGCATAAGAAATCCTCCATGATCATCTGAACTAACTTGGGCATCAAGAAGAAATTAATTATTACAAATCTTATTGGAACTACTGATGATAGTGTGTTTCCTGAATGAGATTGGATTGTGAATAGCTGAACAAGGTGTTAAATGTCAATGGTGCAACAGGTAGCACACTAGCCTTTAATGTAGATGGCTGGGGGTTCTATTCCCCCACCAAGTAGGTGGACTGAGGGAGTGCTGCATTCCTAAGTGTCTCTTTCTTTTGATGAGATGTTAAACTGAGGTCCCATCTGCTTGAGGTATTGGTAGCTCAGGTGTATCAGGCTACTAGTTCCTAAGGCAGCCTTAATCAAAGGTGATTTATGGACAGGACTCAGACCTCTCAGTGCTGCAGATAACTGAAAACTGCAGTAGTTTACATGTTCTTGAGATGCCACTACCTGAAAACCTGTGCAAAGAAATGTTCTAATTTAATACAGTTAATCAGTAGAGTAGCTAAGGCAAGGTGAATGGGACTGCTACCCATGCACAATGTTTTAAGGGACTCAATGCATCATTTAGAAATCAATATCAATGCTGTATGTGTGATCACAGTTGAAGCGCTGAAGCACCTCTCATGTGATATACAAATTTTGAAAAGATATTTGTTAGTGTTTCAGCAGGAACAGAGCTTTTTTACTTGCTTGTTCCACTACTCTGACATGGGATTTTCTTTTGTGAGGGGTCCTCAACTTAAGAGATGTGGTGGGCATCCCATTGGAGAACTCACTGGCACCAGGCAAGATAGCTATGGCTCTACAATTAATATTTTGTGTGTGTGTTTGTATGAGTACATGCATGTGTGTGTGTGTTCAAAGAGTTTGCAATATGTATTTAATGGCAATGAGCTGAAATACATTACCATAGCTGTCATTTATGTATTTATCCACATATTTGATCACAAGCAGATATATGAGGTACACACAGTCATAGAATCATAAAACAATAGAAAGTTCAATGCTACTGATGCTTACAACCATTTCCTCCTCTAGTATGTACCTCTCTTCTTAAGGAGGGTTAGACCAGTCAAGCCCAGGGTGAATTTATGAATACCCATCCACTTATCCAGTTCTCATTGAAGGAAAATCATGTATCACACTGCTTTATCTGCAGAATACGTCTAGTTTAGAGATGAGGGAGATGGGGAATAACAAATCTGTCTCTCCACCTCACGTTATTGATCTGTTGAAGCAGGTTTAGATCATTTGTTTTGATATTCATAGGGTTGCTTGAATTATGAAGATACAAGAGATCTTGGACTACTGAGTACTTGACTACGCAAAATGTAAGGCACAGGTCTCCACTGTGGAGCTCATGAGACACAGAAAAGAGGGAAATTGCTTTTAGTCTTTTCTGGTAGTTTAGTGAGGTAGCTTAGGGATTTTAACTAAGTGATCCTCATTATTAAAAACCTTTTGGCTCTTTCCAAATATTTGATTTGTATGGAGAGGTACATCCCACAGGGGGGACATTCTATTGTATAATTGATCTGAACAGTGCTGAATATTAATACAATGGTGTAAAAACATCTGGATGATATTCCTTCTCTAATCAGTTAATGCAAGCAGAAGGATTTCCTGACAACCATTGCTGCATAGTGATCAAAGGAGGGGAAATTTTCATCCCAGGTTCCCACATCTGTAACTACCTTTTTATTTTCATTTTGAAGTGGGGTACTCTCAATGCTATATACTGGGGTGGGGGTTATGGCTTGTTTGCCATTGTGACAATGTTAAATTTTTTAGTATTTAATTTAGGCCCATTTTCAATATGCCAGGTATTTCCAGGTGTAAGTTGCTGCTGTAGGGCTTTTGTGTTAGAGGGATATTTGGTTATGACTCTCAGTTTACAGTCATCCACAAACACGATTAGCCATAGGTCTTAGTTTTCAGTCTGTAGCTCAGAGAAGTAAATGCCAAACATAAACTGTCCCAGCACTGAGTTACCCTCACTGTGTGGACTCCGTAGTCTAACCATTTTGTTATGCATCTTATCACATAGGAGCATGTTTGTAGCTTGAACAAGGCCGTGATGTACATCAAGGAGTCACAATGAGTGTTTGTAATGTATTAAATTATTAATTATGAAAAAAAAAAAAAACAAGTAATCTCCGTGGTATCCCCGAAGTCTCAAAAAAACCCACTAAAGTTTAGTGGGTCCAAAAACAAGACAGTGTAAGAAACTTCTCTGTGTGGAAGATTTTCAGTCCATATATTTCTAGTTAATCACTATATATTAATCAGATCAGACAATAGTAGTAGAAGTAGTGAACTTAAACTCGTCTTAAGTCAAAACCAAAACAAAACAAAAAAATAATAATAGAAAATATATAATTGTACAGCATTACTAAGTATTCAAAAGTAATCCAAGCAAGGCAGGCAGTCTGTTTCCAGTTGAAAATCCTTTATTAAGTACACAGACAAGCGATCCAAGTAAAACAAAAATAGCGTAAGAATTTCCTCACAAGCTTTCTAAATATATATATACTTTTTATCAGGCATGGGAGTGGTTTATTGTGCTGTAAAACAAAGTGTTATTGGTACACATGTTAAATTCACAACCCTTCCCCCATCAGTGTGACATTCAAGCTGGTCCTGCCCTACTTAGTAGCTGTCATAATAATATATAACCCTTATGTACTTTAAATAAAATTTATAATGATGTGGTACCTCTTATTTAACCAGATTATTAAGTAGATTATTAAGTATGTGATTTTATCCGAGACAATATACTACATGGCTGGAAATATATCAACCTTAGTTCATTTGGAAATCAAAAAATATATGTAAATATATACATATACATTTTGCATGTAAAAATCAATTTCTATTTTCATAAACTATTGTTAACAAAGATCGCTTTCGTCCTTCTAGACTTCTGCAGGTCTGTGTACAAGAACCCTAAAAACAATCTATAAAAATATATATAATTGTATAATTAATTAGTATTGTTAATACACATCATTTTGAATAAAGTGGAAAAAAGAACCAGAAAAAAATAAAAATAAGAAAAAATGTATGTATGATGATGGAAACATGTGTCTAGTATGTCTTGGTGGCTATTGTGTCCTCCACCCCTGATAACAGTTATAGTTTATATGCCATTATGACACATGTTGATTCCCTGGTATGTGATGTTCCTCTACGCATGATCTCTGTACTTATGTCAGTAACATTATGGCAATTAACAGCAGAGTCATCCATGGTTTCTAGTGTTTTCCCAGCACCCTGATCCCCTACTGATGTTGGTGCTGCTATTGCAATTAACAGTAAAGTAATTCATGCTATCTAGTGGTTCCCCCACCTCCATTCCCTATAATGATGTTGGTGACATTATCCACTTCACTGATGAGTTATCTCTTTATCTCTGGTGTCTAGTGGCTCTCCCCACCCTAAACCCTGTCCTATGATCATGGTAGGTAACTAAACATGGCCTTTTGGTTGTGTTCAGTAACATGACATTGTGGGGTTGCCCTTGCTGATCCACATTTCTGAGCAATTTCTTGAATCATTCTGCATGTAGATGCATTCCTGGAAGCTATCCCAGGGAGAGAAATCACATATCTAATTAGCATATGCCACTCCCATGGACCTCATTAGCATTCAACATTGGCTTGGAGCCAGTCCTATCTAGTGCTGTGTATCTTTTTGCTAGAGCGTCATGAGATCTCATGGTAGAGCTTTTGCTGAATACCAAAAGGTTATTGTGAAGTATTCAAAGAGATGTACACATCGAGGTACCTTCATGAATCCCCCTACAGTACTGATGCAGTAGTTGTGAAATCAGCTATAAAAAGCAGTTAGAAAATGATTCAGGGGAGTCTGAATTCAGAAAAAGCTGTAGGGTGAGTTTGGGAAGGTTTGACTGAGAAATTGCAAGCAGAGGATTTAAACACTTTATTAGAACTTAAAGAACTGATATGGCAGTTAAAGTTAAATGTCTCATACCGTCCAGGCTTGAAAAATGTATGAATTAAAATACAGTGTATATAAAAAGTGTACACACCCCTGTTAAAATGACAGGTTTTTGTGATATAAAAAAATGAGACCACAATAAATCATTTAAAAAATTTCCCACCTTTAATGTGACCTATAATCTGCACAATTCCATTGAAAAACAAACAAATATGTTAGGGGCAAAAACATAAAAATTAAAAAACATACAATAAGCTGGTTGCATAAGTGTGCACACCCTTAAACTAATACTTTGCTAAAGCATCTTTTGATTTAATTACAACATTCAGTCTTCTTGGGTAGGAGTCTATCAGCATGGCACATCTTGACTTGGTAATATTTATCCACTCTTCCTTGTAAATGCACTCCAAATCTGTCAGATTGCAAGGGCATCTCTTGTGCACAGCCCTCTTCAGGTCACCCCACAGATTTTCTACTGGATTTAGGTCTCGGCTCTGGCTGGGCCATTCCAAAACTTTCATTTTCATCTGATGAAGCCATTCTTTTGTTGATTTGGATGTATGCTTGGGGTCCTTGTCATGTTGAAATGTGAAATTCCTCTTAATCTTCAGTTTTCTAGCAGACACCCGAAGGTTTTGGGCCAAAAGTGACAGGTATTTGGAACTGTTCATAATTCCCTCCACCTTGACTAAATCCCCAGTTCCAGCTGAAGAAAAGCAACCCCAAAACATAATACTGCCACCACCATGCTGCACCATGGGGATGGTGCTCTTTTGGTGATGCGAAGTGTTGTTTTTGTGCTAAATGTACCTTTTGGAATTGGGGCCAAAAGTTTCACCTTGGTCTCATCTGACCATAACATATTTTCCCACATGCTTTTGTGAGACAATGTATTGTTTTGCAAATTTTAGCCAGGCCCGAATGTTTTGCTGTGTAAGAAAAGGCTTCCGTCTTGCAACCCTACCCTATATTCCCGACATGGAGAGTATGGGAGATTGTTGTCACATTTAGTACACAGCCCGTGCTTGCCATTAATTCCTGAAGCTCTTTCAGTGTTGCTGTAGGTCTCTTGGCAGCCTCCCTGGCCAGTTTTGTTCTTGTCTTTTCATCAATTTTGGAGGGACATACAGTTCTTTGCAGCATCACTGTTGTCCCATATTTTCTCCACTTTTTGATGACTGT
The DNA here is from genome assembly GCF_019279795.1 of Protopterus annectens. Lineage (NCBI taxonomy): Eukaryota > Metazoa > Chordata > Ceratodontiformes > Protopteridae > Protopterus > Protopterus annectens. The sequence goes on from NC_056751.1 coordinate 176,473,730, forward strand.
CTTCACTGTGTTCCATGGTATATCCAATGCTGTGGAAATTTTTTGTACCCTTCTCCTGACTGATACCTTTCAACAATGAGATCCCTTTGATACTTTGTAAGCACTCTGTGAACCATGGCTTTACTGTAGCAGGGAACTGAGTAAATGTCAGTAAAATCCTAATAGGACAGTTGAACTTTATTTGAGGTTAATCAGAGTAATTTTTTGATGGCAGGTTTGTACCCAAGAAAACCAAATGCTATAATTAAATCAAAAGGTGTTTCAACAAAGTATTAGTTTAATGGTGTGCACACTTATGCAGCCAGTTTATTGTACATTTTTTATTTTTTATATTTATTGCCCTAACAGATTTGTTTGTTTTTCAATTGAATTGTACAGGTTATATGTCACATTAAAGGTGGGAAAAGTTTTGAAACTCTCATATTTTTATATCATAAAAACCTGGCATTTTAACAGGAGTGTGTGCACTTTTTTATCCACTGTAAATGTTATTGGTTGTTATTAATTAAGGGGAGGGAAGGTTTTTATTTAATGGTAAAAATGTTTAGAATCAATTTAGTTCTAATTAAGTCTTTATGAATAAAGGACAAAAGTGCTTATCTTTATTTTATGGTTCCTGGTGGTTTTGATAGTTTCATTTGGAGTGTGCTTTTTGGGTTTAATTTAATTTAATTTAATCACTTTAGTCCACATCTATAGATCAACATTTTTATTTTTCTAGTAACAATATGTTCTACTGAGTTTTTTTTTATCAAATATAAAAACTTATGTATACATCTTCCATTGGAAGGATAGGTACTCCTGTCCTAAAAAGGGATGTTAAAGTCTTCCAGAATTATGGAGTTTTATTTATGATAAGTTTGTCCATGACATTTTGGAACTGTCATTGACTTTTGGGATCATGGAAAGTATTCTACAATAGATGACAAAGTGATAATTGATTTTTTTAGTGTGATTTGGAGTTCAATAAGTTCCATTTTGTGGGTCTCTGTAAATTTCTCTAGAAGTGATATGGTCTCTGACAAACATGGACACAATATCACATTTGCCATTGGTCTGAAGTTATCATAGGTCCTAAACGCAGGTACATAAAGCAACTGTAATTTTTGTGCATGAATGTGTGTGTGTGTGTGTGTGTGTGTGTGTGTGTGTGTGTGTGTGTGTGTGTGTGTGTGTGTGTGTGTGTGTGTGTGTGTGTGTGTGTGGGTGCGCAAGTGCATGCGTGTGTTTGTATGTGTGTGTTGTATGTATGCGTGAGGATTTGTGTATATATGGAGATTGCAATATGTTTTACTATATGTGGCAGATAGTTGTGAGGAGAAATATATTGCTGTAGCAATTATTTCTGTATTCATTCATTTATTTGATCACAAATACTATGTCTGAGGTATATCCTGTCTATTAAGTTGAAAAAATTGGCAAGCACCATGTGTGTGTGTGTGTGTGTGTGTGTGTGTGTGTGTGTGTGTGTGTGTGTGTGTGTGTGTGTGTGAGAGAGAGAGAGGGTCTGTATGCGTTTATGTACGTGTGCCTATTCATAGAAAGTTGCATTTGGATACACTGTATCTGACAACAATGAATTGTAATAAAAATGTCACTGTGGCCATTGTTTATGCATTTTTACATTCATTTGATCATAGACAGACATTTGAGATATATGCAGTCTTTAATGTGGCTGCACCTGTTGAAGGCGTGTCATGCACGTGTATATGTTTGTGTGTGTGCATTTCTGTGTGTGTGTGTGTGTGTGTGTGTGTGTGTGTGTGTGTGTGTGTGTGTGTGTGTGTGTATGTGTGAGGAAATGCAGTGCATTGTACTGTTAGTGAATGCACTGTACTGCTAGCATCTGACAGTGAGTTGAAATACATTACTGTGGTCATTATTTATACATTTGTTTATTCATTTAATCATAATCAAACTTTTGAGATGTACATTGTCAATAATGTGGCTGTAACTAGTGGGCATGGAGGCAATCTGTGGATGAAACTGACTAACCCCTACTATTTGATCACTGTTAAACAATTATTGATCTGATTTGGCAGTGCTAGTGTGTGTTTGAGTAAAGCAAAATGAAATACATTCTGGTAACTTTTATTACTATTTTTGTATTTAGTCACAATGTGTCAATGAACTATGAGACTATAACAGGTAAGAATGAAGATGTTATTCAATACTGACCCAAATGTTATTTGATCACAGTTAAAAAGTTGTTGACCTACTGTAATATAGCAATACCAATTCAGCTGTTTCCTGCAATCCCCATTGCTTTTGAAGTCATCATGGACCTCTGAGGATAGCACCTGCATTCTGAGCAATAGACCACATAATAATTCAAAGATGCAACAATAGCATAAAGGGTAGCTCTAGAGTATCATGCTTTAGAAGGTTCACCTTTGGACCTGCCTTCAGCTGATTTATCTAGCTATCTAAACAATATTACTCATCATAAGGATAGAATATAGTCATTGACTTCAATTAACAATCATGCATGTGACCCCTTAGGATTTGCCTTTCTCAAGACACTTTACTGCATGATAAATGCACCATGGCATGCACTAAAACCCTAGCTATGGTGTCTAATATCCAGTAGTGGAAAATACAAATATATACTGGAACTGAGAATACTACAGTTCCGTGTCTTATGAATATTACCTGTGAGCAATTATTCATACTCAAGAGTTACTGTGACTTGGAGTAAAGATAATTAATTTTAGAGTGCTTGGAGCACACAGAGGGGATATTCACAAGTGTGGACTGTATATAGGCATCACACTAATATCACACTGCACAACATTGCTGAAGAGGGTGACTGATAAACAAGTAAGCATAAAAGTAGAAAGTAAGATGGGAAATGAGCAGTTCAGAATAGATCAGGGTGTAGCACAACACACTGGATGCTTGCAGTGAGACAGATATCTGAGAAGAAGTTAGAGATGAGAAAATAATCCAATTGGGCATTCCTGGACTTAGAAAAAGCATATGAAAAGGTCCCAAGAATGCTAATTTGGGCAGTCCTGAGATGGTTCAAAGTCCTGGAAACATTGGTAAAATTAGTGTAGGCTATGTCAAGAATAATATGACACAAGTATAAACAGTGTTCACACTCATGGGATGGTTCCCAGTGCAAGTGAGTGTGCCTGAGGGTTCAGTCTGAGCCCAACTGCTGTTCATATTGGTGATGGACTACATTAACAAACAGGTCAGGGGGACAAATCAACAAAGCTGCTTTATGCAGACAATGTGGCATTACAAGCAGACTTTGAACAAGAATTTCAGGAAATTACTCAAGTTTGGAAAGCAAAACTAAAGACTCATTGTATGAGAATAGGTACAGACAATATAATTGTTATGACAGCAAATGCGAGAAATCAGAAAAAATGAAAACTGAGATAGAAGGGAAATAAGTTAACGGTTTCAAGTATCTAGGAGGAGTGGATAAGGAGAAGAGAAGTCTGAATTAAGAGGTCAAAGCTAGAGTCAGAGAGGCTGCTGCCAACTAGCAAAAAGTGTCAGGGATAGTACATGTCAGAAAAATGACAAAGAAGCTGAAAAGTAAGGTATGCGAAACAATGATATGACCAGTACTTCTTTATTGTACTGAAACCTGAGAAGTAAAGTCAGGGCAGTTGAGAAAGCCAGAGGTGATAGAGTTGAAGGGTCTGAGATGGCTGTCAGGATGCACACTGTGGGATAGGTGAAAGAGAACAGATTACAATGGTTCAGGCATATGTGTGTAAAAGCAGATGATCTGGTCAAGAAGAAGATTTGTGAGAGACAGGAAGAAGACAAGAGTTAATGAGGGCAGCCAGCAAAGAGATGAATATATTGTGTGAGAGAAGGTGTGACAGACATGCATGACCATCAAAGATGGTAGTGAGTGGCATTGAATTGAGAATGATGGCAACAGATGATGTGACTTACAAACTCCCAAAATGAGAAAAAAAGGAGGTCGATGACAGATGATCAATACTGATGATGCTAGGGGAAAAGGATGTGGACATGAAGTTCACCACAGAATACAACTGCCAAAAAATTATCTGACACTAGTCCTGTACTAGCTTTAAGAGGCATTTAATTCAGAATTCTGACTTTCAAAATTTGGTTCTGTAACCTCCAATACCGAAACATTATTATGCACTACTCAGTTATGAAATGTAAGACTTGTTTTATTAGGTTTAATGCAACATCCCAGGATGCATAAGGAATTAATTGTGAGGGAGATTTCCTTCTCTATTTTTAGCTGATGAACCCAGAAGCTTGGAAAGTATCATTTAGTTTGGGTACATGGCATGTTTCAGCCACGTCCTGAGCCAAGCAGCAAGAACATTAAATGTAGCAGAACTCTAAACATTGAAGAACATAAATATGTAGCGCAATTAACATCAAATGCTGATTGACTTATTATTCCAATTATAGTAGGACGCAATGGAAAGTCAGCAAAACCAGCCATGCAAAATCATATACTTAACAAGAACATACATTTAACATCAAATACAGATTGCTTATTATTACTATGAATGACTTTCAGATAAGAAGTGGAAACCAGGGTCTGTACAGATTCAGAACAACAGACAGACAGCAAACTGAATATAATTCTTCGGTTATGTGGAATAAATTATTACATTCAAGTGGGGACAATACAGAAAGATGCATATGTGCAAAAAGGCAATGTACAAGATACAGTAACACCAAAATTGAACCATATATTGAAGTTGTTGTTGTTGTGTCTTTCGGCTTTTCCCGATTAGGGGTCATCACAGCGAAACTCCGGTTCGCTAATGATTGGCAGTAGATTTTTACGTGCTGGCTTGCCGGGCCTAATGCACAACCTTCAACGAAGGAATGCCCATTCACACATGTCGCCACACAGAAGATGCTCTAACTGAGAATCGAACGGACAACGTCTAACTGTGAGGCAACAATGCTACCGCAGCACCACCACCGCAGTCTTATTGAACCATATATTGAAGGGGCATTCCAAATAGATAGGAAAGTCTAATCAAATATAAAGGAGAGACGACGTGCAATATTTACACATTTTAGGATATCCAACAGCAGGTGTAAAGCTTTAAACAACAGTCATATAGGACACCAGATTTATGTACTGAATGAAGTTTGAGAGAAGTTAGCTTACATCTCTAAAACATGCATTTTTCTACATAACAGTCTTCCTTTATCTTTATCATGAAAAGTGACAACTAGCTAGGGCAGTAATTTCTTTTGATACACTATTCCATGAAGCAAGGGCCAGCTTATAAAAAGATTTGTGACAAGAGATTAGAAATTCAGTTTAAGTGATGAATTGTTTCTTAGGGCATATGCAGTTTCAAGCATTTCCAATGTATTAGTGAGGGGTGAAGAGAAACATTCCTTATGTAGTTTAAATGTAAATGTATTCAGCAGATAGCTTTGTCCAGGACTGGAAGGCATTTAGTGCACTCAGTGAAAGTACAATTGAGCTCAATGTAGCTAGCTAGGTTAATAAATATCAGGATTTTATTTTATTTTTTGTACTATGGAGAATTGCAGTGTTGTGATCAGAAAATGAAGCATTAGAGAGTAGAGAGTGTTCTGTTTGAGTTAACACGTTGATTGCTATGGTTCTTCTATCATCTGGAGTAAGATGACTTGAAATGCTGTAAGCAATCTTGGTTGCAGAAGTACTTTATTGGAAGTAAAATCTGTATGTTGATGGAAAGACAGTGGATCATCAAGTAGAATGTCAAAACATTTTTCCTGTTCAGAGAAAAGGAGTGTATTACCAGTAAGGTGTGCTATGATAGGTGGAGAGACACTGGATAATTTTTTAGCAGTATGAAATACCGTTACATTCATAGCAAGCCAGTTCCTGACTAATGCAAAGTCTATTTGCAGTAATATGGTTAACTGTACTGAACACGTGTGAACACATGGAAATGGTGTCTCATCAGCATACATGGCATAGTTTACATGTGACAAGGCCCATGGAAGGTTGTTTATATAGAAAGAAAAGGGAAGTGCCCTGAGACAGATCCCAGAGGTACTATATTTTGAGACATAGTTAATAACTGAGCAGGAGATGTGAAATGAGACTAAGTAAATAATTTCTAAACCAAGAAGTCACTTATTTTGAAAACCTATAACATCTGAGCTTATTTATAGGGGTGTTGGGAGTGACTGTTTTGAATTCCCCTTTTAAACCCCAAATATTGTTCTTATTAGCAGACCTTTCTCTATGCTATCACATGTGTAAATGTGGTCTAAATGTCTTAAAAGTAAAGCAACAACTTTGTTAATTATTTGTGGATGCAGGTAATAGGAGAGAAAGTGTAGTTAATTGTTTTTAAGTGTGTCAATAATATTATGGGAGCAGACTTAAAACAGAAAGGGAGTGGTTGATACATTCATGTAGGGGGGTAGAGGGAATGATATCACCATGTAATGAGAGACTGAATTTGGGATGTAGCAGGGAACAAGAAAATAATGACTTGGGTGGCCAGGATCATGTCTAGACACAGACTGGTCTTGTTTTGAGACTTGAGGAAGAACTTTTCTGAAGTAAGAGTCTATATGATGTTCCAAAATCTTTTTGATTGATAGTATTCTAGTGATACATTTAAGGTCCTGAAAGCACTGATATTTATCCAAATTACTCATACCTGTTTTGCATTCACTCCAGACTGTTTTGTTTTCTTAATTGTGTTCTTAGAACAACTGAAATCCTAGATGCATGATTACCTTTAACAATTCATTCAGTAGTGCAAATATACTTGCTTCAAATAGGTCTGAGTATATTGCAAATGATAGCTAAGGCATATGTGGGGTCAGTAGGCTTGTGATAGTTAATGTGATCTATGAGGCAGCAAGGATTAAACATTATCAGGGAATAACAGATAATGTGTTTTGGTGGTGGAGATGACATACTTTTGAAAGACCAGTAGGATATGGCAGTGGTTACTGAGCTCATTTGGAAGTATGGATGCAGTTTTGAGTTTACCTGGAATATTATTGATGACTACACCTCTAAAGAGACAAAACCCAGAGTCAATGTTTGGAAGGGTGTTATCACTGAACAATAGTACCAAATGCAATCTACTTTCTTAATGAACATTTGCAGTTAAGATTAAAGTCACCATAAATTAATTAATTAATTATTTTTGTCTTTGTTTACCAGGAAAAACTAACTGGGCAATGCCCATTTTCTGTGGAGGCCCAGGGAGAAAAGTTCCATTTGTTTACAATACCTTATTCTTTGCTCTAGTTGAACACAGACTAGTTACATTTCTGTTTACATTTAGACAAATACAGAAGTTGTAATTACATTTCTAGTTACAGTTAGATACATACAGTAGTTACACATACATTACTGACATTTATACTTTCACAGATTATTGTATTTTGCATAGATGAAAATTACTGAACAGAGATCCCATGTATAATAGGGTCTCAGCATAAATCAAACATATTCTGTTTACAGAGTGTAGATTATAAAAGTGGCAGGTATGGAAGCAGTTTAGAGATGTAAATACATATGTACAATCATTGTTTTGACATTTCAGAGACAGGTTGAAAGTACTCGAGATTAAGAGAAGAGTACTGTGACAGTATCGTTTCTGTGCACGTAAAGTCTTAACCTGGTGATGATGTGCAGGGCCATGACTGGTTAAGATATTGTTTAAGTAGTGATTTAAAACAGTTGAGTTTGTCAGAGAGCTTGATTTGTGTTGGGATACTAGTCCAGACTTTAGTGAGATAATGAGAGCAGAGTGAGTCTCCTGCAGAATTATTTGACTTGTTTGCGAGTATTAAGAGTTTGTTACTAGAGCAGAGATCCCTTACTGGGCAGTAGGGCAGGAGGATAGTTTTAGTGCTGGACATTTTTCTGGATGATGAATGAGTTTGTGTGCTATAGTTAGTTGTCAAAATGTGAAGCAATTGTGCAGTTAATGCCAGTTTAATTGCTTTAAGCTATGGCAATGGTAGGTCTTATGAGGAAGATTGGTGGCAAATTTAGCTGTTTTGTTGTAGCAGGACGTGAGTTTTTTCTTTGTGCATTGTTTACATTTGTTAGGATAGAGGCAGCATATAAGAGACTTGGCAGTAAAAAGGTGTTGGCTAGAGTTTTTCTTGCTGTATTTATAAGGAATCCATTGATCCTGTAACCTATAGGTTAACCCTATAGGGAACCTAGTTTCTAGTGTGTAGATTTAATGGTGTGCTGTATATGGTGGTCAAATTTGAGTTTGTCATCTATTATAATGCCCATAAGTTTACTGTGGGTTACAGTTTCAATGACAGTGTTATTTGCTGACTTTATGGTGAATGATTTCTTTTGATTTTTGACAATTTTTTGAGGTAAAAAACATTAACTTAGTTTTATTCAGGTTGAGTAGCAGGTTTGATTCCTTGAACCAGACTTCCTTGAAGTAGAAAGATTTCTGGGTAATGTCTTGGAGCTTATTTATTGTGGAGGCTGCACAAAATAATGTTGAGTCATCCGTATATTGAACTAAACTAGCATGGTGAGTAGAGGTTTAAAGCTTATTAATAAATATATGGAAAAGGAGAGGTCCCAGGATTGACCCCTTATGGACATCTATAGTGATTGGTTGAAAGGGTTAGTAGGTTTGCTATCATTTAGTGGCTTACTAACTTTCAGATAGGTAGCTAAGTAACCATGGCAACGAGTACTGCAAAAGCCCTATTGAGGAGAGCTGAATGAGTAGTTGCTGGTGTGAGACAATATCAAATGCCTTTGACAACTCTAAGAACACAGTGGACACAGGCAGACCATTGTTTCTATAGTTTATTATATTGGAAAAATTTAGTAGAGAAGTAGTGGTGCTGTGGTGGGACCCTAAGGCTGTGTTGTATTTCTGAGAGAAGGTTATTTGAGGTTAGGTATTGCATGAGCTGAATATGGATGCATTTCTCTAATATTTTAGAGGGGGGGGTCACTACTGGTCTGCAGTTATTTAACTCCGTGGATTTGCCACCTTTGTGCAGTGGTATAATATAAGATTTCTTTCCACAGAAATATTACATATCTTTCTGCTATGGACCTATTAATTAGTATGGACAGAGGGAAGGCTATGAATTCTATGGACATTTTTAGGTAGTCTGATGGTAGTTGGTCTACAGCTTAGGGGGTAGTTTTTAGTTTAAGGAGCAACTACATTATGAGTGAGGTGTGTACTGGACTAAAATCATAGGGCTGTGGGTGGATTTGGTTTGATAGAGGGGTTGTAGATGCATTATTATCTAACAGAGATAATATTGACTGTATAAAGTAAGAATTAAACTGTGTGGGGATAGAGTCTGTCATATTGTCCGTTTTTGGAGCATGAGTGTTGTTTTTGCCAGGGTGGAGTAGTTTATTTAGTGATGACCAACATTGTTTTGGGTTGTTCTGATGTTTGCCTTTTAGGCTGGTATAGTATGTTTGCTTGTCCTGTTTGACATGGGGTTTTGTAAGGTTTCTAAGGTGTTAAAACTGCTGCAAGGCAGGTTGAGTTCTATTTTATACTAGACGTTCCAGGCTTTATTTTTTTGTAACATGAGTTATTTTGTTTCTTTTGGTAGCCATGGTGTGAGGTTGGACTTTAATATTTTATGTACATGTGCTAGATTATTTAAGGTCCATAGGAATATGCTATTAAAGTATTCTACAGCAATATCTCATGGCATTGTTCTAAGCATATTCCAGTTATATTCTCTTAGTGTTTCATTGAAAATTTATTTGCTGTATTTGGTTGTATTTTGTATTTGGTTATAGATAATATGTTTGTCTAGGTTATGGTGAGTTCTAATGGGATATGTCGGTCACTTATGCTATCTGAGAGGCAGCCTACTTTTGTTAGTTTGTCTGGTTTGTTTGTAAGGATCCAGTCTAATGTTGAGTGCCTACCTGAAGTGTTATTGATTAGCTTGCTGTCTTTAGTTACAGTAATAATGTTTTGAATGATTTTTTCCTAGAATTGGTAATGTGACTAGCAGTGGACTATAAACTGTAACTAGAAATAATTTAGTGCACAGTCCTCACTAGGTAAATCTCCTTATAAAGAGTGGAAAGTTAATAAAGCAACATAAATTATAGCAGAATACAATCCAGCAATAAAGAAAAGGAAGTTTTTAGTTCCGGTCCTATGTGGAACTGCAACCCTGCTAATACAGTCTCCAAAAACAGGTTGTGAACCTACTGTGGAAGTGTACTGCTTTCCTGTAAAGCATCTGTCTGGCTGATTTTTTTTCTTTCTCAGTTTGGAGCCTCCTCTTGCTCGGCCAGCCCACTCCATTCGCCCTTGCTCCATTCGGGCTCACTCTACTCCCCCTACCCTACCCCATTCTCACTCACCCCCCCATATCCTTAACTTTATACTCTCTAACCACACCTCTTCCCATCCCTTCAGCCAGTCACCCATCTCTATCAATTTGACATCACTCCCCCGTTTTCACCACTGCTACAATCTCTCAACCTTTACTCTCAACTAATTAACTTCTACTTCCCCTGTATCATCACCTACTCAACTAATTTACTTTGATTTCCCCTGTATCCTCACCTACTCAACATTTCCTTCCTGTACCCTCTATTAACTACCTTATCATACATACACTTAATACATTTAAGGACCTTTGCTTCCCTATATTACCATCTTTGGTATTTACTCCTACCTACCATATAGGCTCTACTCTTTACATCTATATTCATCATGTATCCTCTCATAATGCTAAACATATGTCTCTTTACTACTCTTCTTTTCTTCCTTTCACTATCTACCACATACCACACAGTGCTATCTTATCAAAGACCAGCACCTACTCTCCCCAACTCCCACAATACTGAAAGTGTCCTGTATTCACAACAAATCAATCCATCTCTCTTCCATTTCTCACCATCACTCCTCTACAAGACCAAGACACTTCCAAACACCTCACTCTTCTCTTCCCCAAAGTCAAAAAGGTCTGCTAACCTTGATATCTTAACACACATCTTTAATCCCTTTGACACACTTCTGGGTGCAGACATCCATCCTAATCCAGGTCCACCTGCCTATATCCGTCACATTCACACACCTCTCACCTCTGATCCCAGGTCCCCATACCCTAACCCCTCTCCTTCTCCTACAACATTAAAAATCTACTCTCGAAATATTCAAAGCCTCATTAAAAAAGTTTCAGAGCTGCATTCCTGGATTGCTAACATTACCCCGCACTTCCTAACCCTGTGAGAAACTTGGTTAAAGCCTCATATTTCTAATTCTGAAATCCGACCTCTGGGTTATAATATCTTTCATTCTGACAGAATCAAAAAGCGAGGTGGAAGTGTTGCCATCCTCTATGACCAACTTAATCTCTTCCCACTATCTATTTCTATTCCTAGCTTTGACCCTGTCACAATTCTTATTGCAAATTGCCACCTTAATTCCCACAAAACCTCAATCTACATCCCTCCAGTTAACAATATTCCTATCATAGAGAACATCCTCTCATGGCTGACAGAACATGTTCCATATGAAACCACTATCCTTGTTGATGTTAATGTAAACTGGATTAATCTTGCAACTTCATCTCCTAATCTAAGTGTCAATCTTCACGGCTTCCACCAACTTATCTCATCCCCCACTAGAACTGTCAAACATTCCTGTACTGGACCCACCCTAGACTGGATCCTCACCTCAAACCCCAACTTTTATCATAATCCCGGTACACTTTCTAACCCCATGAGTGACCATTCCCTTACCTACATCCACAGATTCCTCACATCCACTTAAAGACCACCGCTATAGAGATTGTCAAAAACTCTCCAGTTTCAACCCTGATACCTTTAACTCTAAACTGTCCAGCATTAACTGGTCCTTCCTCCATCACCACCCTCTCAATGATGCAGTTAATTAATTCAAGCAAATATTTATGGATTTACTCAATGCATTAGCACCTGCCAGAAAAATAAGAGTAAAATCTAACCATGCCCCTAGGCTCATTAAACATACCTACTCTATAATGCATAAAAGAGACAGCACCTGGAAAGCTTGGGTCAATGACAAATCTCCTCTCCTTCTCCAAAAAATGCAAAGAGCTAAGATACCTTGCAAAAACACTTGCTAACAAAGATAAAAAAAAAATGTTTTTCTGCTCCTCCCAGTGTAACCCACAAAAAATGCAAAAAAATTCTGGACCTCAATTAACAATCTCCTTTATTTAGCCTGGTAACCCTACTACTCCTAACCCCTTTCCACATAATTCTGCCACAGAAGCAGCTACTCTCTTAAACAAGCACTTCATAGAAACAATCCAAAAACTAGCAGAAAATACCAATACTCCCCTTCCCCTCCATCCACCCTTATCAAAATACCTCCCAATACCTTCTCTTTCAAACCAGTACCTACCTCCTACATCAAATCTCTCTTGACAAAACCCAAGCTTTCCTTGCGCTCTGTTGATAAATTACCATCTTACTTTCTCAAAGTTGCTGCAGAATCTATTGCATACCCCATTTCAATACTGATAAACATATCCATTAATGAAGCCTGTGTCCCTGATTTATGGAAATCTTTCTTTACAATTCGACTACATAAGGGTGGAAACTCCAATGACCCTTCTAATTACAGCCCATAGCCATCCTTTCCCCATCTCCAAAATTCTCGAAAAATGCATACACACCCAATTAATAAAACACCTGCTTGACAATAACTTGCTTACCTCTACCCTGCATGGTTTCAGGCCCCACCATAGCACATCAACTTCACTTCTTTCATTCACTCAATATGTAGCTGAGGCCTGCGACAATAGCATGCTAATCTCCTGTCATTTCCTCGACCTCTCTAAGGCCTTTGATACTGTCAATCACTGATCAAATCAACTTTTATCTAAACTCTCAGACCTTAATCTTTATAGCTCCTCCATACAATGGTTTTCCAGCTACATCTCCAATAAGCAACAATCTGTACACTGGCAAACTGTATTCTTCCCCTTCCTTCTAGTCAAAACTGGAGTTACTCAAGGATCAATACTGAGCCCTCTCTTGCTCAATATTTTCACCAACAAACTACACTCTGCTTGTAAAACCTCTACACTACTGCAATATGCTAATGACTCGACACTTATCACCATTGCCCATACTATTCCTAATCTGTTATCACTCACTAAGGATACATTCTCATACATTGAATCATGGATCTCTGAAAATCCACTTGTTCTAAATCCAAAAAAAATAAAAAATCCTCCTGTTCTTTCTTAGACCACTAGCTCAACAAAAACCCTCCATTACTATCACCTTCCTCAATAATACTACCATTAATACAGAACCTAGTACTAAACTACTTGGTACCATTATAGACAATGAACTAAAGTATGACCTACATATCCAACAATGTATAAAAAAACACCATAAACTTGGACTTCTCTATAGAAATCAAAAAATCCTTACTTCCTCCTCCAGACTCTATTTGGATCAGTCTCTTCTTCTACCTTGTCTGCTGTATGCTGCCCCCCTTACTAATATTCCAAACCTGAGCAAACTTACAACAAAGTTGCTAAATTTGCCACAAATCTTCCTCATAAACCTCATCACTGCCATGCCCTTAAAACAATTAAATGGCCAGAATTCTCACATCAGCTGCTGCTTCCTCAATTACATATCACCCGCTCCATTCTCTATAATCCCTTCTCCTGCTCTTGACTTTCCAAATTACTAGCTTACTACTCCCCCCTTCGGCATTTTCATACAAGTAATAAGCACAGTCTTGATATTTGCAAACCCAAAAAGAACATTGGAAAGTCCCTATACAGGTATTCTGTAGATAACATCTGGAGCACACTCCCACTCAGTGTAAGAACTATCTCCCAAAAGCACCTATTTAAAAAATAATTAAAACTCTATCTACTAAAAAACTGGTTCTGCCCCTGCCACGCCCCTACTTGACAACTATAGCTTTCCTCACCTAATAAGCCACTAAAATTAATCTCTCTTCTTCTCTTTCTCTTACTAAAATAAGTTTTCTTTATGGTTCTCTCTTCTTCAAATTAAAGGTAGTCTCCTTTTTCTGCTTTCTCTAATACTGCTTTTTATTAGATTGATCCTGTTTTCTACCAGCCTAACTACTGAATTTATCTTATTTATTCATTGATACATTTAAGTGGCTCTAATATTGTTTTTCATGTTGTGTGAACTTGTATATTTTGGACCATTGTATATTCGTCTGGAAATACATCTTGTATATTACTGTACATTTATGACCACTGTGTATTTGTCATATATTTTTTCATGACATTATTTGTTGTTCTGGAGCTTTTCTCCTTGGGTCTCCACTGAAAATGGGCCTCTGGCTCAGCTGGACCAACCCGGTTAACAAATGTCAAATAAAATAAAAATAAATAAAATAGTGTGACCTCTAAGCATTTGTTATGCAGTTGTTCAGTTTGGGTCAAAACCATTGGGGTCAGTATTTTTTGCTATGAGAGTGGGACACAAATAGGAGATGTTATTCACCAAAGATGGTACCTCACTTCCAAGCCTGGTTCCAGAAATGTTAGAGAAAATAATGCAATTGTAAGCAAAATAAACATACTATCCTTGAATTATCTTTCATCCACTATTTGGTGGTTGGTATGACTTGAGGGTTATAATTGGCTACTAAAGCTTCTAGCTGAGTCTGTTTATTATGTATATTACATGCATTCATTTGTGCACTATATAACAGTTTAATATTATTTCTATATGGTTCTGGACCAGCATTAAAATGAACATCTCCTAAGAGTATGACCAAATACAGAGTGAGAATGGCTACGTATTTTTGTTTGTTAAATAGAGCTTTTACTGGACTTTTTCTTAAAAGTATGATAATTGTATGATTATATTTTCTGGTTGTAATGAGTAGAATATTGTTAAAATCAAGTCACCACTCCTTAATGACAAATATGATGTTCAAATACCGATATTTAGTATGAGAGACATTATTATAAAAGTAGATGAATGGATTATAATCATATTTTTTATGTTTAGTGAAATCAGAAGTATCAGAAGTAGGAAAAGCTTCAGGTTAAGAATTTTCTCAATACGGGAAACTAAGGCTGATATTCATAGTAACTTGTGCAAATGCACTAGGGGTATTCCTGATGCTTGCAAATGAATATAAAAAAGGTGATATTCATACAGGCTATTTATGCTAATAAGAAAGGCCTTAAAAATAATGAGAAGCAAATGAGAAATGTTGTAAAATGTAATATGCTAATGAGGTGGTTTTGTAGTTCAAAGTCTGACATCGGTGTAGTATGCACATCTGTTTGTAAAACTGATGCTTCCCCTTTCATATTGGAGTTGCAGTCTGTGAACTTGCCATCAGCCATCATTTCAGTAGTTTGATCAAGTATGCACAAGCACTTCTTTGACACACAAATTCATTATTTCTCCCAGCAACCCCTACATTAGTTTGCCTTAAATACACACAAGCACTAAAATAAAACACAGTAAATCATTTTGCCTAGCTATCACTTCAGCAATCTGACCATGCATGCATAAGCACTTCTCTGATACACAAATTATTTCCTTCAGCAACCCCTTTATCAGTTTGTCTTAAGTATGCAAAAGCACTAAAATGACACAACATAAATTATTTAGACCAGCAATCAATTCAACAGTCTGACCATGTATGCAAAAGCATTTCCTTGATACACAAATGAATTTCTACAAGTGCCCACTTCAGGAGTATCTCCAGGTAGGTACCAAAATGAAACATCCCTTCAGTAAAATGCCCAGGTATGCACAAGAACAACAATGAAACATTTACCCAAGCAACCCCTTCAATAACATGTCCTAGTATGTACAAGCACCAAAATGAAACATTCAGTCAGGCAACCCATTCAGTAATATGTTCTAGTATGTACAAGCACCAAAATGAAACATTCAGTCAGGCAACCCCTTCAATAACATGTCCTAGTATGCACAAGCACCAAAATGAAAGTAAGCACCAAAATGAAAGATTTCCCCAAGCAAACCCTTCAGTAAAGTATCCAGGTATGCTCAAGCACAAAAATGAAACATTTACCCAAGTGACCCCTTCAGTAAAATGGAAAAACCACAAACCAAACTGCAAACGAAAACAACCAGCCAGTAATTCCACCAATATTTAATAAAAACACAGCTCTAACGTCTTGGCTTTCCACACAAGCCTTCAAGGGGTAAAAAGACATCAAAATACTTGCCTCATATAGTGTGTTCAATCAAACAATTAATTAATTACACAATTAAATAAAATATTTCCAATTAAGCTCTTCATTAAGACCATATGAATACAAAGTATTAAATTTCAAGATGTATAAAGACTCTTTAGTCAATAACCATTTTAAGTAAGACGTTGTCCTGTTCGATTCTCAGCTAGAGCATCTTCTGTATGGAGACATGCGTGAATGGGCGTACCTTCATTGAAGGTTGTGCGTCAGGGCCGGCAACTTAGCACATAAAAATTTACTGCCAATCATTAGCGGACCGGAGTTCTGCTGTGGCGATCCCTAACTGGGAAAAGCCAAAAGAAACAACAACATTCATCAAATACTGACACTTTAATTTTCTCTAAAATAGTACACTGTAAACCTTCACTATTACTGTTGTGAAAACATTGAAAATGAGTAGCTATAGAACTTTGTTGTTTCTTATTATTTATATCTCTTATATGTTCTAACATTCTGACCTTAAAGGCCCTTTTAGTTTCTCCAATATAAAACAAATTGCACGGACATTTAAGTGCATATATAACTCCTTCTGTGTTGCACGTAAAAGTGCACCAAGTATCAAATGGAACATTATTAATGTAGTCAAACTTATTTATTACATATTTGCAAGCCTTGCATTTTTTACAACAAGAAGTACCTAATGTAAGTGTATTTAAATTTATTCTAACATCTGGGGGACTAAATTTTCCTTTAACAATAAAATTATGTATATTTCTACCCCTTCTATAAGAAATGCCTAATTTAGCATTTAACCAAGAAGAAATATTATTAAAGGTACTCAAATAGTTCCAAAAATATTTTATTACTTGAGAAATCAAAAAACTAAAACACCCAAACGCAGAAACAAAATAAATAGATTCTAAAGCTTCTTTTGAAGCCATTTTCTGTGGAGCCATAATATATGAATTACATTGTGTATAATTTACAGTGGAGCAATAACATGTCCTAGTATGCAAAAGCACCAAAATGAAAGATTTCCCCAAGCAACCCCTTCAGTAAAGTATCCAGGTATGCTCAAGCACAAAAATGAAACATTTACCCAAGTGATCCCTTCAGTAAAATGTCCAGGTATACACAAGTACCAAAATGAAACATTTACCCAAGTGACCTCTTCAGTAAAATGTCCAGGTATACATAAGTACCAAAATGAAACATTTACCCAAGTGACTTTTTCAGTAAAATGTCCAGGTATACACAAGTACCAAAACAAAACATTTACCCAAGCGATCCCTTCAGTAATGTGCCTTAATATGCAGAAGCACCAAAATGAAACATTTACACAAATGACCTCTTAAGTAAAATGTCCCAGTATGCACAAGCACCAGCTCATACCTCTCTCATCTCTATATTTTCTTGGAAAACTGCTGTACGCTGGCATCAGTTCAGGGCTGTTTACATGCTTAGTATGAAAATGAACTCATTATAGATTCATGTCTATTAGTCATACTCATACTCATACATGTAAAGCATGAGTCATACTCATACTCATACATGTAAAGCATGAGTCATACTCATACTCATACGTGTAAAGCATGAGTCATACTCATACTCATACATGTAAAGCATGAGTCATACTCATACGTGTAAAGCATGAGTCATACTCATACTCATACGTGTAAAGCATGTCATACTCATACTCATACGTGTAAAGCATGAGTCATACTCATACTCATACGTGTAAAGCATGAGTCATACTCATACTCATACGTGTAAAGCCCCTTAACAGTGTAGCAGCTGTTTCCCTTTCACTAATTCATTAAACATGTTATGGTTTTGCAGTAGAGGGGGGTGCACTTATAAAACGTCCTCCACATGTATTTATTCATTCTGAAAATCCGGGATATGCATATCCATATAGCGCCACTTTTCCCAGATCACTACTATGGAAATATAAAGCTCTGGACTATGAATAAGGTTTAAATGTAATCTGCAAACTTTTATGAGAAAATAAAGGCATGTGTCTTTAAAGGGTAAGGAAAAGTAAGATCTAAATGTAACTCAAAAACTGGATGCTTGTTACAACAAAGTAGCCAAATTTGCTTCAAGTGTTCCTTACAAAACATATCACTGTTTGCACTGGAAGATCTAAGTTGGCTTGAGATTCCAAACTATCGAACCTATACACACCTTTTCGCAGTCCACAGCCTTATTTATGCACCTGATAAATACTCTGCCTTGCAAAATACCCTAAAGTTCTATGCTCCTTTTAGAGACCTATGTTCCTGTACCAAATCATATCTCACCATCCCCAACTCAAACAATAAAGATGTGGACTCAGATTACTCCCACTATATACAGTATTAAAAGTCTGGTGCTCCATTCCAGCCACTTCAGACCTCTACAAAATCTCACATAATTCAAAAATCAACTTCAACTGCACTTACTAGAACCTTGGCTTTACTTTGTTTATGCTCTTAACCAGACTACCCTACTGTCCTACTCTCCCATAAGCAACTTAAGCTATAATGGGCTAAGAGTACCTATATAAAACCAAATACGGTGTACTTGGCAAATATTTCCAACTCAAATACTTGTACTTTAGTAGCTATATTACTCTTTACCCAGTAATGTTTTACTCTTTACCTGTAACTAATTGCCTATCAAAGGTAGCAGTATAATCAAATTTTTAGAAGGGAATAATATTTTTTAAACACCTTTATTGAATTATCACTTGTGATACAGGCAAAATTGCATTTATACAAAAGTAACCAAACTGTATTAAATTAACATTAACAAACATTATATTTCACATATATTGCTATATATCATAAAACCTAAGTACCATTACATAAATTATTCAGTTCCTGCCCCTTGGAACTTCTTAGAGCCTCACCTTCATTGGCTAACACTTTCATGGATGCCTCATTGGCTTTGATTAAAATATTCATTAAGCCAAAGCCTTTCCAATCATATAAATCAATAATATCCCCATAATAGTGGGTGTTTACATCAATACCAAAGTTAATCTTGGTAAAATGTAAACCCTTCTGTACTATCTTCACATTTAAACATTCAGAAAAGAAAAAGCTAAGGAAGTCACTGAAAGAAGAAAGATGGATTTTAAACTGTTGAAAGATATTTTTTACAGGACCAATTACAAGTACACAGCTTGAACACTTTTTATTAGTCTATGATTATACCCAATGCAAGCAATAACGATAGGAAATATATTCGGGACACAATACTTAAACACTGGAGTAATATACTGCATCAGGACAAAAATGTTCAGTTCTTAGGTGACAGACCTTAGTTTTCACACAGGAAAGTGATTAACTTGAAAAATTTGTTTGAGAAATCTGGTAGGAAGCAGGATTATAGGCCCAGCAAAGAAAAGAAAATGGTAAAATGTTTGTGTTGTAAATATTGTCACTACATTTGGGAAGGCCTTATGTAGTGGTTTAAGGTCACATATAAGAGATCTATACCCTGTCCAGAATACTGTAATTGTCAAAGTGAGGGGGCAGTTTTAGTCAGTTGTTAATCAGGTTTGGCATTCTATGTTGGGAAAACTGAAAGGCAATTATGTGTATGTATGTATGAACTCCTTAGAGCTATCAAAAACAAAAACATGGATAATGCTTTGTTTAAGCACTCCCAGTCATATAGAAGTTTCAAAATATTTTTATTTTTCATATTGGAGAAAGTTCCCAAGTCAACTAGAGGTGGACACAATATAAATACTCTCAAATACAAAGAATTTAGATGGCAGTTGTTTTTAAATGCCACAATGCCCCCTGTTCTCAAGGAGACTGTTACTCTATATATGAGAGCAGCTAAATTAGGAAACGCATCATTTTTTTTAAATATCTGTCTAGATATGTATTTATATGTGTATATTCATCTGTAATGGTGCAATGGGGACCAGTTGGCATAATGGTTAAGGTCTTCACCTCCCTTGCACAAAGTACAAGGTTCAATCCTGACCTCCAACCAATGCATGTTTGAAGTTTGTATGTTTTCCCTTTGTCTCTGTGGAGTTTCTCCCATCTTCAGAAAACATGTTAAGTGATTTTCATCAAAAATTCTCCAATGAATGGAGCTGTGGGCAGCAGCACAGACCCTATATGGTACCCTATAGGGGGAAGAGTTGTACAGACCATCTGCTTTGGGCATCTACTGTGGTGGGCAGTATCCTCAAGATAGGAGAACACAGAGACCATTCTAGACCTCTGTCTGACAAATGGCTTTATAGTAGCCAATACATGGTTCCGAAAGAGAGACAGTCACAAGATCACGTACAAGAGTGGCCAACATGCAACTCGGGTAGACTTCCTCCTAGTTAGGAAAAGGGGTAGAATCAATGATTGCAAAGTCATCCCCAAACCACTGGTTGCCACACTCAGCTGCAAGCAGTGGTCAGAGGCTCTAAGGTCAACAGAAGCCAGGCTGAAGACCTGGAAGAAATTAGTCAGGGCTCAAGCACCCCAAGAAGAGGAGGAAATAGGTGGAGTTCAAGAAGAATGGCAGCGCCTCAAAACAGCATGTATGAGGACTACAGAACAGATATGTGGCTGAGCCAGGTATGGAAATAAGGTACAGAGGGAAAAATGGTGATGAAATGCAGAAGTCCAGAAAGTCATCAACAGAAAGAGCGCAGGAAAAAGCAGGAGATAGAAAAGACCGATCAGGCTAGGAAGGATACTGGTTGGCAAACAAAGGAGTTGCAATAGCAAAGAATAGGCATCAGAGCCAATCTACCAAATTCTAGAAAGTGATTCAGTAGGTGGTACAAAGAAACTATAATATCATGTTGCAAGGCAAAGACAGAAAGGTAAAGAAGATAGTCAGACACCCAGGAAATAGTCAGACACCCTTCAAGAGATGCCAGTAACAACCTGCTCACCAGACCACAGATGGAAGGAGCAGCCTCTAAATGAAGAAAACCGCACATATTCTATTCAGAGAAGAGGGAGGTTATGAACCTGTCCCCTCCCTCCTCCAGCAAGTTTGTTTTGCTGCTTGTGTTTCAAGTCAAGATGTGTGGCTCTAGGGGATCTAGATTTACTGAGGGTGGAGCATGTCCATGTCTCTGGATTTGACATAGCTTTGTATGTCAGGGCATAGATAGCCTCATCGAAGTAGGATATATGCAACAGTGGAGAGGAGTTTTTTTAACCGAGCAGTATATGGCATCTGTTTGTCTTTGAGCGGGTCCCCAATGTCTACTTTGTGGAGTGCCATCTGGTCCCATGGAAGCAGAGCATCTGAGATGTTGTCATTTAGAATCAACTCAGAACAAGTCTGGGAGTTGCATCCCAAGTTTCTAACATAACTGCCTTATGATTGTCTTTGGTGTCCTGTGCAATTTTGCTAGTACTGATCAGAGATGCCTTCCTCCACTGGACTGGACGCCTGCCTTTGTGGAGATGTCTGTAGAATGCATTTATATAGGATTCTGCAGTTTGGATATATGTTGGTAAGTGACTAGTTGTTCCATAGCATTTGAGTTTATAATTTCCAGGAATCTTTCTAAGGTGCTGGGGCTTGAGTAGTGCTTCCAGTCAATGTTTGGGAGATCTTCATGTTCTCCAATGTTTTCAGGAGAAAGGGATTGGGATTCCTGACTTTGAGAAGAGTGGTCTGTAGGATTCTATAAACTGAAAAGCAGTCTTGCCCTGTTGCACATGGATGGATGATGGTCTGCTATGCTGTGTGCAC